>NC_136498.1:125489542-125514542 GCF_053919585.1 Euprymna scolopes | reverse complement strand
TCACGCTCGGTTAGTTGCCCTTGGATTGCTCTATAATTAAACCTTGAAGACAAAGATTGAGAAGAAGGCCATTTTATTCATATTATTTAGACTTTTCACAATACTGTCTTTTTTATTTAGGGGTCACCGTTTATCAAGGGCCGGAGTCCACTTGTGGATAAATGTATTTTAGGTAGAAGTTGAGACAACACCGTGATGATCAGTAATGGTTGATGTTGGGTAGGGTTTCATTATACGGGGTGGGGCAGAGCAACTTGCTTATTAAAATTATATTGATATTACGAATAAGTAAGTGGCTCTTCTCCACCCTGTATAAGAGGACTGCTCAACAAGAACTTAATTACATTAGACTTGAAAAAGAATATGTTGTAGTTAACTTGATATACGATTTTTCATGTTCAGTGTTATTTTTACAAGGTTTCAATCAATGTAATCTCCGACCTTCTGCAGGTTGTATCTTATCGAACTCAGGAATCTTTCTGTCGAACTCGGGAATCTTTCTGTCGAACTCGGGAATCTTTCTGTCGAATTCGGGAATCTTTCAGTCGAACTGGGGAATCTTTCTGTCGAACTCGCGAATCTCTCTGTCGAACTCGCGAATCTTTCTGTCGAACTCGGGAATTTTTCTGTCGAACTCGGGAATCTATTTGTCGAACTCGGGAATCTTTCTGTCGAACTCGGGAATCTTTCTGTCGAACTCGGGAATCTTTCTATCGAACTGTGGAATCTTTCTGTCGAACTCGGGAATCTTTCTATCGAACTGTGGAATCTTTCTGTCAAACTGTGGAATCTTTCTGTCGAACTGGGGAATCTTTCTGTCGAACTGGGGAATCTTTCTGTCGAACTCGGGAATCTTTCTATCGAACTCGGAAATCTTTCTGTCGAACTCGGGAATCTTTCTGTCGAACTCGGGAATCTTTCTGTCGAACTGCGGAATCTTTTTGTCGAACTCGCGAATCTTTCTGTCGAATCCATCGATTTAATTCGAGGATAGGCATGGAATTTCGAACGGAAGCAATTATTTAATCCACGGAAGTAGCAAGCTCTCGTTCCGTCAGCTATGGTAGATGTCCTAAGTAATTCGTTATTGTGTCTAAAGTATCGCTAGCATTAAAGATTGAACTTTCCGCCTCCATCAGCAAATTTACAATTGAATTTTACGAGGTACCTTATCATTTGCACAATGGGTCGGCAAAGTCAGAGGTTACATCAATGAAAACGTGAAAATAACACTAAAAATTAGAATAGTAGTCCGAAGAGTTTAATTTTAGAAACGTAATAACGATTTTATTATTTACAATTAAAATTTCAAATAAACACTGTCTTATTCTATCGAAATCAATAGAGTATCTATACACGTATATCATCCCCTATAATGTTACCCACTTAATAAGCCTTAGCTCTAATAAATACGAGGTGCCCTAATAAGTTTCACGACGTTTTTTTTTGTACAGGCATTAAAAATTATCGCAGACTCTTGAAAATTCACTATGTTATTGCTATACATCTTATGAGATTATTGGCCAATTTTTATGATTCCAGGTTCAAATGAAGAGTTATAGCAAAAATTGAAATGCACCCTACTGAAACCTGATTGTCACAGCTGGTGAATTTCAAAAATGCAACCTGGACGTGAGAACACTTTAGAAGAACGATATGCAATAAAATTCTGTTTTTAACTTGGAAAAAAATGTCACAGAAAACGCATGGAATGCTCCAGACTGATTTTGTCTCCATAGTTATTCGCAAGGAACTGAAGATGCGGAATATTTCCGTGAAGTTTGACACAACAATGCTCAGAGAAGATCAGAAAGAAACATG
The DNA here is from genome assembly GCF_053919585.1 of Euprymna scolopes. Lineage (NCBI taxonomy): Eukaryota > Metazoa > Mollusca > Cephalopoda > Sepiida > Sepiolidae > Euprymna > Euprymna scolopes. The sequence continues at coordinate 125,512,721 of NC_136498.1, read as the reverse complement.
TTGTCATTCCAACAGGTAGACGGACGAGCTGATCAATTTAGATTCGCATACTCACTATAGTATATATATATTGCTCCCTGTGACTTTTTGGTTATTCCCTAAGCTCAAGGAAAACCTTAGAGGCTGTCGTTATGAGACAATTGAGGAGATGAATGAGGCTGTGGCAAGAGCCATTGACACGCTCACACAAGAAAACTTCCATGGTGCCGTCCCGAAGTTGTTGGAACCGTACAAGTGTATTGCAGCCGGAGGAGATTACTTCGCAGGGGACGAGAGTTTCATGTGTGTTCTATAAATATAAGTGCCCAGACGAAAAAAGTGTGAAAACTTATTTAAGGCATATCGTACAAATTATTTTTAACAGAATTCGACTAAATTCATCATACGCTTCTCTCACAATTCAATGCTAATTTTTTTTTTTTTTTTTTTTTTTGTAGAACAGTTAGTGATTGGCCCCAAAATAAGCCTCGGTTTATGTTATGTGTTAAGCTAATCTACCAAATTCATGAGTAATAGAGTCACGCAGAGCCTATAAATATACTTACATCTAAACATTCACGTCGCGATTTTGTGACAGTTATGTCCCCAGAATCACGACGTATACTTCTGTAACATACTTCTGCTAATGTATTTTTGTTAAATTGTATTACTGTGTTTGTCCTAATTATTACCGACCTGCAAGGCTACAACAGTTTCCGGTGCCACCTCTTTGTTAGACTAACACCTTTTTCTATAAAAAATTCTATTAGGGTTTGTAAACAGCTAGTAGTCGATGGAACCAGATCTGGAGAACAAATTGGGTTCAAAAGCAATTGGAGGTGCACTTCATGTAGACTGGTAATCGTTATGATTGTCGTATAACAGGGTGCATTGTCTTAGTGATTTGTAACGGTCTCTTTTGATTTTTTTCTTTTTACTTCAAACAAATAATTCTATAAAATATTCCCTAGTTGTGGTTTTTCTCTATTTTTTTATTAGTCGTTTTTTTTTTTTTTTTTTTTTTTGTAACGCCTTTATATGTCAGGTCTGGTATGAGGTATGTGTTATATATACAGTTGTACATACGAGCTTCTACACACATATATACCTACATACATAGGTGAAAATTTGAATGCATACTAGAGAGAACTTGAATGCCTACTGGAGAGAACTTGAATGTCTACTATACACTATTCCCGAGTATCTAAGGACTCTCTGTAAAAGGGATTGCAAGACAAACTTGGCATGAAGATATTTCTCCTTACAAGTAAACCCTGACTAAATGTTCAAAGCCACATAGTATTCGCGACCAAAGTCAGATCTCCTCAGTATGCCCAGCCCACACTGGCCTTTACAAAGAATGATGCACCTTCTCTAGGTGATATTCAAGTAAGGAATCAATTATCAAAACCTCTCTACCTCCTCCTCCTCCTCCTCCTCCTCCTCCTCCTCTCTCTCTCTCTCTTTCTCTCTCTCTCTCTCTCTCTCTGGGCCGAACTCCTTGCCCAGACCAATGTTATTTCCTCCCTCCAGATTTCCATGTCTTCATTCAGATCTGTTTCGTGTGATGATCTTGCCAATATATATTTAACACTATTCGTAGCATACGAGTGTACGTTCTGTCAAGTTTTCTTTCCAATCTTTTGAGGAATTTCCAGTTGTAGATAGAGTCAAAGATTGGTCTGAAGAACTGACTTTTCAGTTTCAGCCTTGAAGTCCATACTGACCATGCTTTTGAGATGCAAATTTCGATATATATATCTCCGTGGAACATACGATGCTGCCCAGGTACGTGAAGTCAATGATTTCTCTCATTATTGTTCCATTTAGAGCAGGGGTTCTCAACCGAGGTCCACACGGATCCTTGGGGTCCATGGAATATTTCTGGGGGCCCACAGAATTGTTATTATTACTTATCATTATTATCATAATTATCATAGTTGTTGTAGAATACTTTATTTGCATTAAATTAGTTTTCATTTAAAAATAAAGCTTAATTACATAATATTTCTTTGATTATTAAAACCTCAAAATTTATATTCGTGAAAAATAGAAGATTGTCTTATGACCAATAGTTATGAAGGGGTCCACCAAGATAAAAAGAAGAGAAAAGGGGTCCATGAGTAAAAAAAGGTTGAGAACCACTGATTTAGAGCTTTGATCTTCCCTTCCATCATAAACTCCTTATCCGCATTAAAGTGCCAATGTCATTTGCACACTTTTCTAGCTAATGTAACAGAGCGTTTGCGAACAGAACAATATCGTCCTCTTCATCTGCGTCAATTATGTGTAATGATGGATGAGGTATGCTTCTGGATCTATTTAAGGTGAAACCCAGTGTGCTGTGTATATCAACAGATGTGCGAAGTACACAGTCAATACAGAAAATGAAATGAAAAAAAGGGCTAGTGCGTCCCCCCCTTTTTTATTACATTTTCACTCCAAACAAGGCACATTGCCACTTTGGTGTAGGAGGCTACTGGGATACTATTTAGGGAGTTGGGCAGCAAGATGTCGGTTCATGTTACACTTGAACTTCTGCATGTCAGTACAGTTGGGGATGCAGGGACCCGGAAGGGAATTCTAAAGTCTAGCGGTTCTGGGGTTTGAACTACTGAAGTAGAAAGTTCTCTTACATCTAGGGATCTCTACTGTGTAGGCGTGGGATTTAGCTGCTTGTTTGATTTGTCGAGGGCATTTACGTCGTGGGGGCACAAGTGCTTGCAGTTCGTCAGAGCATTCACCGTTAAAGTACTTGTAGAACAGGCAGAGAGATGCAACATTTCGTCAGTGGGACAGAGGTTGAAGCTTAGATGACAGTTCAGAACCTATCAGGTTGGCGACTCTCTTTTGAACCTTGTCTAGGAACGAGAGACTAGTAGCAGATGCACCAGCCCAAATATGACAACAATACTCCATACATGGGCGAATGGTGGCCTTATAGAGGTACATGATACTTTCGGGAGTTAGTAGTTTTCTAGCACGGAAGAGAGAGCCTACCTTCCTTGCAGCGGTCTTGGCAATGCTCTCAATGTAATTGTTCCAATTCATGTTTCCTGTGAACGTTAGGGCGAGGAGTTTAAAAGAAGTACTTTCAGTTAATGAATCTTTGACCATTGCTATTGGTGGTAGAGAAGGTTTCTTGTAATTATTGAAGGAAACAAGTTTAGTCTTGACTGCATTGAATGTGACCATCCATTTTCCCAGCGCGAATGTCAACGAATTTAGTGCCAGGATCTCTGACCATTTCTCAAGTGTGAACCTTCCACTTGCAAAATACAGAGCTCACAAGCTTGCTCATTGTTGATGTCCACTGAGCTGAGTCCCGATAAGATGAGATGATGGTTAAAATTCAATATGAATTAATGAAAATTAACTCCTTTTCGTGATGTCGAAACAGTTGCAAACTAATAAATCCTTCACGTGTTTTATGATTGACTATGAGAAAACGCTGCAGCCACTTTGAACATTGATGAATATTCATGCAAAATGATGCAGCGTCTTCTTTCTTCATCTCCTCTGCTGTCTTATGCTACTTCATTCTGCGATTGTCTAAAACTAATTTATTTCTATGAGTAGCAGAGTGACGCCTGAACTTGCCGGTCATAGCATACGCCTATATATATATATATATATATATATATATATATATATATATATATATATATATATATATGATGAAAATAATGGAAATAGTATTCCGACAAAATAGAGAAAATAAAAAGGAACAAACCGTATTATGTGTTCACCAACGTTTCGTCTTTATTTCGAGACTTCCTCTGGGTGAATGAGATTAAGAAACCAAAAAATATACCAGTACAAAATATTTGAAAAAGTTTCACGTGCATAGTGTGACGCAGTTCTATTTAAGAGAAACGGAAAAATTGATGTTGGAAATTCAAAAAGGAAGGGGGGGCTGGCGCTGTTAAAGAGAAGGAAATTTTAATGACGTCATATAGTCGTTAATTTAATTTTAAAACTATGAACGCAAGTTTATATTCTTATTGGGAAAAAGATATATCTGTTGAAATTTAAATATAAGTTTGTAACAGGAATGAAATGAGTGTTTTTTATGTAATTTATTTATTGAGATTATGTGTTAATTATTACAGGGGGTGTTTGAATGGTGTGAGAAAGTATATATATATATGAGAGAGATATACCACCTTCAAAATTTCAGAGACTATTGATCAGAATTTATCAAATGAAGACTCGTTGGAAAGGTAATGACCTGAATTGTGTAGTACGCTATGCGACATTTGCCCTTAAGGTCGAACATTAAGAGGGTCATTTATACCACAGGGCCGATTTTTGACACGTTTTTACAGCCATAAAATGTTTCCATCATAGTCAATTGTTTTCCTAATGTTGCATATAAATTACAAAATATCTTATATTTCTCCAAAACCTCTGGCCTTTATGGAGAGGAGATTAAAGCTTACTGCTATGATTTCAAATGATCTGAAATAACAGCAAGAGGAGACTTGATTCAAAATTATTTCTCTTTGGTTTTCATACATAAAGTACATTTCACAGGGTATAAGGATTATTTGATACGGGAGATACTCATAATCGTACCCTATTTCCAGAAAAGGGGAGATATAACATATGAGAAATATTTGGAATCAAGTCTCCTCTTGCTTTATTTTTCAGATCATTTGAAATCATAGCAGTGAGTTTTAGTTTCCTCTCTAACATTTCGGCCCGGCGTTCCCCGGGTGTTTGGAGGTGTATGCTGAGCAAAAAAAAAAAAAAAGTTATATTTTTTAGCTTTGGCCCCTATTATGACCCCTTAATATTTATTGTTTTGGGCTCAAATCAAGTGATTAAGTTAGATCCATATCCAAGGAACCTATATCTAAAATTTCAAGTGTTTTGATCCAAAATTGTCGGAGGAGTTTGGTAGAGTTCTCAAGTGTTTAATCGTTGAACTTTGGCCCCTTAACAGCAAAATTTCCGGTCGAAAACCGATCACATAGATTTTCTCAAATCTCAGTACCCTATATATCAAATTTCGAGCCTGTAGACTAAACATTGACAGAGTTATTGCGTAGGGAAATGTACACAGACACACAGACACACAGATACGTTCACTTATATATATATATGTATATATATATATATATATATATATATATATATATATATATATATATATATATATATATATATATATATATATAAGCATGCCGACCGGAGTTGCCACGTCGTAAAATACGAATAAATATTATATTTTAATTCATACAGAAACTGAGACATGTACGCGAGTATTATGTTTTTTTTTACACAGTTCACTTCTTGAAAGTAAAAAAAAAATACTCGCTATGAGATCGAAACTAAAACCTATAGACAGTGGGTTAAGTACGATACTATTAGGCCAGTTTTACACTCCCTTTAAAAAGTGTGTTCAAGCCTATATATTCTTAACATAAGGAATCTTTCATGTGAACGATTCGGGCATGCGTATTCGTGAAACAGTTGATACACAGATAAATAGATGATCCCTACTTGCCATTTAAAAAAAATACCCCTTAGCAGCCCTTCTAACCGGATCAAAATCGAGTAAAAGTTTTCCACATGTCTGAATACTCTATATACCAAATTTCTTGTCTGTAGATCAAACATTCGTGGGGTATATAGGTTGAGAAGTGTCTTCACACATTCGTACTTTTATAGATATATAGATATATACATTTACATATAAATATATATTTATGCATATTTACATACATATCTATGTACACACACATACACACAAATATATAGAGGTATCCATATATATATATATATATATATATATATATATATACAATATGGCGTAATGAAAAATATAAAGGTATCTGCAGCTTCTCTTCCAATTTTCGGATTTTAATCATGTCAAATAACACTTCATTTCCTTTGGACGTATTGATTGTTTCTATTTTGTCTAATGAGTTTAGGGCATAATAGATTCACTGATTGATATAATAATTAAGTGATTGATTTTGCGTTACGAAACAGATACTGTCAAGAATTGTATAAGTCAATTGGATTAAAGGAATAAATTATAAGATGGTCAATATCATGAATTTTGGAATATAAATTTTTGTCATTTATTCTATATATTGTTCTGTAATCACATTGAGCTTCTTAAATAAGGATTGATATATATATATATATATATATATTATAAGAAACTATATTTCTCCAGAAATATATATATATATATATATATATATATATATATATATATATATAACTACTTCATTTACTCACATAAAATTAATATACGAAAGTATAGATTTATGCGTAAACTTTAAGTATTTACTTTAAAAGTGCTCAATACGTAGGTAGAGCTAGTTAGTAATTTATAAAATATATATGGCGATTAAGCTATTCAGCGTTTCATCCACTCTAGGATTCCTCAGGCTTATATATGTAGGTATGAATATATATATATATATATATATATATATATATATATATATATATATATATGAACAAATGATTAATAAAATATGTTAAAAGACATCTTGAAAAAGAGTTAAAAACATATTTAATTTTAAAAAAGGAAGCACAAGATAAGTGGATAGTCCTTAATCCGCGGAGTTTCGAAGAAATACTCTCCTTCTCATCAGAGGGCAGGAATTAGCAAAATGCAGGATCGGATTTTGCATATAAAAGTATTTAATGAAACTACAAGTAAGTCAAAGATCTTACTTGGCTAAAAAAAGGGTGAGGTAAGGGGAACAGGAGGCAAAAGAAAAATAATAAAAAGATTTCACATGAATGGATAGTCCGGTGAAGGGTAAAAATCCAAAAATGGTAAAATCCAAAACGGTCGAATTTAAAATTATATATATATATATATATATATATATATATATATATATATATATATATATATATATATGCGTGTGTTTTTTCTGTGTAAGCTGATATGTTAATAAATCTTATATATCCGTTAATGCCTGAGTGATTACCAATCCAATACCACGTGATGAGAATTATTCTTCGTCAAAAAAGCCGTCAGCATCTCTTTTCTTTGCGGCCATTGCTCCCGTCAACCGCCACCCCAAAACATATCTACATTCCAGAGGCCAGAGTTAAATATGGAGTTAAGGCTTATTGAAAAGAGAAAGGCAAGGCGTACGAAAGCGAAGTTTACCCTTACCAAAACCCTACATTACAAGATCAACGGGTGTGGAGCGTACAGGTGTTAATGAGGGTCAGGGCCCGTGGATGCTTTTTTGTTGTTGAGTTAATGAAAATTGTTGGAAATAAACCCGAGTGTCGAAACTTGAGCGTCGATGCTCTTTGTACTTATCGTAAACGCGCGCAGTCAAGCGCGAAGAAAGACGAGCCATCAACTAAATAGTACATTCTTTCTTGAAGGCATGCTTAAGAAAACGTTATCAAATAACTTCCAATTAAATGTTTAATATAAGTTAGGTGAGTTTGGTACATTACTAGCTTTATGGGATTAGCAGTAGGCTGGAGTAGCAATAAAATTAATTTAACATACATATATCATACAATATATATATATATATATATATATATATATATATATATATATATATATATATTCAGTGTAGCTTAATCGCCATATACATTTTATAACTTATTATATACATATATATATATATATATATATCTCATACAATATATATGTATATATATATATATATATATATATATATATATATATATATATATATATATATATATACCATACAATATATATATATGTATATATAAATATGTATGAATAAAAAATCAATACGAAAAATATATAAATGTTTTTATCTTTTCTGTATTTATTTCCTGTGTGTTGACGTGTAGGGATACAAAAAGTCTTTTGAAAAAACAAGAATGTTTCCTTCAAAAGCACATAATTTTCGACCGATCCTTCGATCTTCCTCAGTGTGAATGATAGAAAACATGAGTGAGCGGGCAGAGTTATATATATATATATATATATATATATATATATATATATATATATATATATATATATATATATATATATATGTTTAAAGAAAAAATAGAAAAAACCGAATGAAATTATTAAAAAAATCAACGTTTCGTCCTTGTTTCCGAGGACATCTTCAGGATAATTGAAATAAAAATGTGATAAAAGAAAAAGTCATAGATCGTGCGAAAAAAGACAGTTTTTTAAAATCCAACCCATGTCGGGAAAGGACGAATATATCCTTTCCCGACATGGGTTGGATTTTAAAAAACTGTCTTTTTTCGCACGATCTATGACTTTTTCTTTTATCACATTTTTATTTCAATTATCCTGAAGATGTCCTCGGAAACAAGGACGAAACGTTGATTTTTTTAATAATTTCATTCGGTTTTTTCTATTTTTTCTTTAAACATAACGTCAACCACCGCTGGTATATTTTTTCATCCCTTATACATATATATATATATATATATGTATATATATATATATATAACTACTTCATTTACTCACACAAATTTAATATACGAATGTATAGATTTATGCGTAAACTTTAAGTATTTACTTCAAAAGTGCTCAATACGTAGGTAGAGCTAGTTAGTAATTTATAAAAATCGCCATATATATTTTATAAATTACTATATATATATATATATATATACTAGCAATCGGTGCCCGGCGTTGCCCAGGTGTTTTGAAGAGGAAAAAAAAGGTCAATTTTTTTAAACTTTGACCCCTATTATGACCTCTTAACATTTATTGTTTAGGGATCAAGTAAAGTTAATAAGTTAGATCCATGTCCAAGGAATCTATATATAAAATATCACGTGTTTAGACCCTAAATTGTAGGAGGAGTTTGGTAGAGTTCTCAAAGGTCAAATTGTTGAATATTGACCACTTAATCGCCAAATTTCTGTCGAAAACCTATCACATCGATTTTCCCAATTCTCAGTACCCTGTATATCAAATTTCGAATCTGTAGGCTTAAAATTGACAGAGTTTTAGCGTAGGGAAATGCACACAGACGCACAGACACACACAGACACTATCACTTATATATATATATATATATAAACATAAACATCATATATATAAGGATAATAGTACGCCATATATATATAACAAAAGACCATTATTTACTGAAGTGAAAGGAAAACCCGGGGGAACTTTACCCAAAAATAAATCTATATTTTTTTGTGTGTATTGATAGTCTTATCAACACCCCTTTTTTCTATTTATTTAAAAAGAAAATACAACTTTGTCATTTATGAGTCGTGGAATTGCATTCATCTACAAAAGATCTAGCTAATGTGCATATTTTTTATCGTTGTTAATTAATTCCCTATTAGTTTTTTTTTCGGTTCTCTTATACGATGATCATCTTTATTTAACTATTACGTGTAATTATATTCATACAGATATTCTATATGATTTATATTTGCGTAATATTTGCGTAGAAATGAAGAAAATCAAATTTACTGTGTGTTTAGCGTGTTGCCATAACAACGTGACGTAGCCAAGGACGGTAGTGGACGTGAGTGTGTGTGCGTGTGTGCGTGTGTGCGCGTGTTTTCGTGCTGTGTTTATATTATGCATATTGTTTCGTATCTTATCAACTTTTTCGAATCTATGTGTACAGTAATACAAACCCGTTTTTCGAGCTGAATAAATATGTTACATTAAATAAAAACACGAAAAATATATCCAGTTTGGTAGAAAAGTAACTTATCTTGCCTTTGATAACATTTATTTGTTATATATTTGTTTTTTGACAACTTTTTCGAATCTATGTGTACAGTAATACAAACCCGAAATGAAAAGACCACGAGTGAACGCGCGTTTTATATAAAAATAAGTATTTTTAAATTTTATCTTTCTAGTTTTAAAAAAAAGTTTTAAAATTTTATCAGCCGGCATAATTTATTTTTAAATATTGAAAAATTCCAGGAAAATTAATTTTTGCTAGATTTTCAAAACATTGTTTTCGTGTTGTGTGTACGTGTCTGCGGCTACCACCAGAATGGTGGCCGTGATGTCGTAGGTTGGATTGTTAGATTGTGTAAGTTTCGTATTTTTTTAATTTGTAAATAACAAGTTATGAAAAAATTAAACCCTTCCAAGATGGACAATAAATAAAGCCATAATATTTTATGGTAAAGGTAAGAGCGTAGGAACCATAGTTTTTTAGATGTGATTATTGGATTAACCAATCAGAAATCGTCTGTGGCACACACATCTCTGTTTTTATAGATATATAGATATGTGTGTGTGTGTTTATGTATGCATGTATATAGTAAGTTATAAAATGTATATGACGATTAAGCTACACTGAATATTCATCGTTTCATCCACTTTAGGATTCTTCAGGCTTATGCGTGAAGCCTGAAGAATCCTTAAGTGGATGAAACGCGGAATATTCAGAGTAGCTTAATCGCCATGTACATTTTATAACTTACTAACTAGCTCTACCTACGTATTGAGCACTTTTGAAGTAAATACTTAAAGCTTTCGCATAAATCTATACTTTCGTATATTAATTTTATGTGAGTAATTTAAGTAGTTATATATATATATAAGTGTGTGTGTGTATGTGGGTGCGTGTGTGTGTTAGTTGGTTGGGTATTTCTGTTTTACGGCATATCAATCCTTTTCAGCTTATTTAATGCCGAATCCAGTTATTTTGAAGAAAAATAGTTTAATAGAATATATTTGGGTTTTTTTTTTTTTCAAGTCGGTTTCTATTTAACCCAGAGTTGGGACGCTAACAGGTACTACCAATCCGGGTCAGAGTGGATGGCAATGGCGATTAAAGGGTTACATAGAAAACGACTTGAAATCAACAAATATATTCTATTAAAAAAAATTTCTTCAAAATCTTTGGATTTGGCATTAAATAACCTGAAAAGGGTTGATATGCCGTAAAACTAAAACAACCAACCAAGACAACAAGATATATACGCTGCTCTTCAAAAACTTATAACTTTCTCATGTGGGTTTTCCCTACACTGACCGATCTTTCACTTGGGCTTCCCTGTTATGTACATCATTCGCAAGTATGTTCAAGTTGTTTTTTTAGAGAATCCTTGAACCTTCTTATTGGTGCGTGTTGTGGCCTTTTACCCTATCTATCTCATCATAAAACAGTTTTCGGGGCTGGTGCATCTGCTACTTGTCTCTCACTCTTTGACAGGGTTCAACAGAAAGTCGCCAACCTGGTAGGTCCTGAACTGTCATCTAAGCTTCAGCCTCTGTCTCATCGACGAAATGTTGCATCCCTCTTCATGTTCTACAAGTACTTGAATGATGAATGCTCTGACGAACTGCAACTACTTGTACCCCCTCGACGTGATTACCCCCGATGAACTCGACAAGCAGCTAAATCCCACCCCTTCACAGTAAAGATCCCTAGGTGTAAGAAAGTCTTCTACTCCAATAGTTTCTTCCCCAGAACTGCTAGACTTTGGAACTCCCTTCCGGGATTCTACTTTCCCAACTGTACTGACATGCAGAAGTTCAAGTGTAATGCAAACAGGTATTTTGCTACTCATCTCTCTGCAAATTATATCCTCGATAGTAGCCGCCCACTTCAATATGGCGCTGTGCCTTATTTGGGGGTGAAAATTGAATAAAAAAATAAATAAATAAGTCATCCTAACCAAGTGTTCACAAATGGCAAAATGTGCTGGAATGAACGAGTAAAATAAATATTGTCTTTTACAATATGTTTTTATTATTTGTATTGAACTATTTAGCACAATATTACTTTCTAAGTATTTATTAGTACTTCTTAATTTATCTTCTATATTTAACATACAACGGGCACTAATAATAATATAAGTGTTAATAAAGTCATATTTGCAGCTTGCTATTTTTTTCTGTACAAAAACTATTTTTTTCGCTCTTCGGAAATATATCAGCTTTATCAAAACATATTTGTTGATAAAATGCATTTCTCGTTCCATGAAAATTTCCACGTGTTTTACTAGTATAAAATACCTCACATTTTTTTAAAAGATGATTTTTAGAAGGTGATTTCTACTTTCCACTGTTCTTTATTTTTTTTTTTTCATTTAATACAGAATAGCTGATGCAGCAGGTCGGACAATTCGTAAATATCACAAATTGTTACTTTTCCAACCCGTTTCCCTGACAAGGAAGAACAACATGCATCACTATTAGATCTGTTTTTGACCACAGTTCCCGATTATTGTAGAACTAAAACCGACAGCTCACTTGGGAACGCTGATCATGCAGTGATAATGGTCGAAATCGCCCTAAACTCTAGAGCCAAAAGTGAAGAGCCAGTGCTCAAAATAACGAGATATTACAAAAAGGCTAACTGGGAAGCCATCAGAGATCTTATCAGAGATGCCCCATGGGGAAATATTTTTTCTCTTCTTGCTGAACAGTGCGCAAACGTGACCACCGAATGGTTCAAATCTGCAATCGAAGCGCATGTTCTCATGCGGAAATTTTATAGCAAGCCCCACTCTCCCTAATGGTTTACTTCGACTTGCGCTACTGCCATTGCTCAAAGGCAGCATGCATACCGCAGATTTAACCGACATAAGTCCAGTTCAGACAGACAGAAGTATATAGAAGCTAGAAGTAACGTTAAGAAAGAAATAGCGACAGCTAAGAGAGAATTTACTGAAACCACTAAAAAACGCATCGAAGCACAAAAACTAGGAAGTCGTGACTTCTGGAAAATCTACAACAGTGTAGTAAATAATGGGCAATCAACAATTCACCCACTAACCAGCAATCACGAGGTTGTCTCCTCAGCAACCGAGAAGGCTAATATGCTTGCAAGTTGGTTTGCCTCTAACTCCACGCTGGACCTCTCCAACTACCCCCTACCTGAATTTCCTATGCGGACAGACGCCACGCTAGAAGATCTGAAAATCGCCCCTCCTCAGGTGCATGCTATCATAAATAACCTTGACACTTTAAAAGCATGTGCACCCGATCTCATCCCAGCTTTGCTATTAAAAAAGTGCTCAGCCGAAGTAGCTCCAGTTCTCTCCAAACTCTACAACAAATGCCTTAATGAATCTTGCTTTGCGGGCTGTTGAAAAACTGCTTCTGTGGTACCAGTATTCAAGAATTCTGGTGAAAGAACTGACCCATCAAATTATCGCCCCATTAGCCTCCTCCCACTTTTTGCCAAAATATTTGAGACCTTAATTAACCATGCTCTAGTTCATCACCTTACAGATGCTAAACTTCTGACTGACCAACAATATGGATTTAGACAAGCCCGTTCCACAGCAGACATCCTAACTGTAATCTCTGAACGTATATACCATTCACTGGACAAAGCGGGGGAGGGCAGAGCGGTAGCTCTAGATATATCTAAGGCTTTTGACGGAGTATGGCATGAGGGTCTCCTCAGGAAAATTAGATCATACGGTATCACTGGTAGAATACTTAACATAATTCAATCCTTCTTAGATAAGAGAAAAGTCCAGGTTGTCCTCGACGGTCGTACATCTAAACAATATGATATAAATGCGGGAGTGCCTTAGGGGTCTATCCTTGGACTTCTACTTTTCCTGATATTCATAAATGACCTCCCCCACAAAATTGCCTCTAAGATTGGTATATATGCTGATGACACCACGCTCTATAACAGACACGAATGGAAAACAAATGAACGCATAACTAAAGAAATGGCAGAAACACTAGAGGATGTCCTTCAATCTGTAGTGGAATGGAGACAAAAATGGATGGTCACGTTCAATGCCACCAAGAATAAACTGGTTTCATTCAATAATTACAAGAAACCTTCTCTGCCACCTATAGCAATGGCCAACGACTCTTTATCTGAGAGTACATCTTCCAAACGCCTTGGCCTAACGTTCACAGGAAACATGAGTTGGAACAATTACATTGAAGGCATTGCCAGGGCCGCTGTAAGAAAGGTGGGATCTCTCTACCGTGCTAGAAAACTATTAACATCCGAAAGTATCTTGTACCTCTATAAGGCCACCATTCGCCCATGTATGGAGTATTGTTGTCATATTTGGGCTGGTTCATCTACTACTAGTCTCTCGTTCCTTGACAAGGTTCAAAAGAGAGTCGCAAATATGATATGCCCTGAACTGACATCTAAGCTTCAGCCTCTGTCCCATCGACGAAACTTTGCATCTCTCTGCCTGTTCTACGAGTATTTTAATGGTGAATGCTTTGGCGAACTGCAGACACTTGTGCTTCCACGATGTGAACACCCTTGACAAACCCGACAGGCTGCTAAATCCCACCCCCACACTGTAGAGATCCCTAGATGTAAAAGATCTTTCTACTCCAGTAGTTTCTTCCCAAGAACCGCTAGACTTTGGAATTCCATTCCAGGTCCCTGCTTCCCCAACTGTACTGACGAGCAGAAGTTCAAGTGCAACGTGAACCGACATGTTGCTGCCCAAATCCCTACATAGGACCCCAGTAGTTGTTGCCCCTGATAGTAACCCCCTACATCATGTTTAGGGTGAAAATGTAAAAAAAAAAAATCTCTGTATTCACTTAAGGTAAAAAATTAAGTTTACATTTAGCTCTACTTAAGTATTAAATAGTTTTCAATCCATTGTTTGACAACCCTACATTGCAGTTCACTTTGGATTATACATATTAGTGGCCAAGCAAGGCCACAGGGGAGACAACCGAAGCATCAAAACTGAAGCTTGCCTGCAGGGCACTATATATGCAAATGTAAGCAAATTTGAGCATATTTTATTGGGTTGGAAATATAGTTTTTTTTACCAATCGCCATAAATTTTAACTATACAGTTGTATTATAATCTTATTAAAGCCTGCAAATGTTCATGCAGTTTAGTCCCATTGAACCAAAGATATGAGCATTTTAATATTCAATTGAACTACCATTGTGGATATATATATATATATATACATACATACATATATATATATATATATATATATATATATATATATATATATATATATATATATATATACACACACACACAGAGACATAGTTTTAGATATACAATCTTTTTAGCAATTTTATAAGTTCCAAATCTCTATTGATCAGAATTTAACAAATGAAGATTCGGTGGAAAGGTAATAACCTTACTTGTGTAGTGGGCTATGTAATATTTGCCCTTAAGGGGACAATCCATCATTCAGAGCCTATTTTTGACACTTTTTTACAGCCATAAAATGTTTCAATCATAGTCATTTGTTTTTCTAGTTTTGAATATGAATTACAAAATATATATAAGTCCCTAAAACATCTTGCCTTGATGGAGAGGAGACTTAAACTCGCTACTATGGTTTCAAATGATCTTAAATAACAGAAGAAGGAGACTTGTTTCCAGATATTTCTCATATGTTTTATCTCCCCTATTTGTTTTTTATACATAAAGTAAATTTCACAGTGTATAAGGAGTATTTGATAGTTGAGATATTCATAATCGTACCCTATTTCCAAAATTAGGAAGATAAAACATATCAGAAATATTTGGAATCAAGTCTCCCCTAGCTGTTATTTCAGATTATTTGAAACCATAGCAGCAAATTTTAGTTTCCTCTCCATCCAGTTCAAACATTTTGGGAATTTATATATATATATATAGAGAGAGAGCGAGAACCTAGTGTTTCTTTTATAAAATTATTTTATATAAACTTTTCAGTTAACGAGAAAAAATATTAAAGATTTCCGTGCTGGGTTTGAACCTGCAGACCACGTCTTGCACACAAAAAAATAAAAAATAACAGATAATTTTTCAAGTCCTATGAAATTCTTTGTAGTTAATGAAAAAAAAAATAAATTTACAGGCGGAGATTGAACTTACAGACAAAAAAAAAATAAAAATAAAAAGCAAACAAACGAAATAAAAACACGTTCTAAACTAACTCAAATACAAATATTCAAGGCACGTTGTTGCTAAGCGACGACATGGAAAATATATATTTACCGATGATATATGAATTAAAATAACGGTTTCGATTACCGATTATCGGCAATTATCGGGAGTATTCTGAGACTAAACTTAACTAAGATCACTCCCTAAAAACTAAACTCCAAAAGTGAAGTTCTGTAAATTTTAAAGAATATCTGTTCAGCCGTTTCGGAGTCTATAAGGAACGAACTAAGACACACACAAACAAAGTTGCATTTATATAATTATAATAATATATATATATGTTGTGTGTGTATGTGTATGCATGCATGTATGTGTGTGTGTGTGCGTGTGTGAAAGAGAGCGTACATGTGTAGGAATAAAATGCACGATGTATCGTAAAACAGAATACAGTAGAGAAAGACTAAAGAGAAAAAATAAATTAAACACTGGAGGAAATAATCAAAAACGAGAGATTTACGGATCAGTTAATGTTTTTTAATGTATTTTTTACATTTTGTTTATATATATATATATATATATATATATATATATATATATATATATATATATATATATATATATATATATATATCAGTGTTTTGACAGCTTCTGGGCTTGACCATTACTCCTGATCTTAAATGGAACACGTATATCAAATCTGTTGCCAAGGCCGCTGGAAAAATGGTGGGATCTTTCTATCGATCCGGTAGATATCTCACTGCTGATGCTATTCTCTATCTATATAAGAGCCAGGTACGTCCAAGGATGGAATACTGTTGCCACATATGGGCAGGAGCTGCTAGAAAGGACTTGTCCTGCCTTGATAGAGTTCAAAATAGACTTCGTAGACTCGTAGGAGATGTCCTTTTCTCCTCCTTGCCACGTCTATCTCACAGAAGAGATGTTGCGAGTTTGTCTCTGATGTATCGTTGTTTTCATGGAAAGTGTTCAACTGAGCTTCAATCTATGGTCCCCCCTCGCCAAACTTTCACAAGAAACACTCGTCTAGCTGTAAACACTATCAATAATTTCCCTCACTCTTTATCTGTGCCTAAACCTAAACGTAGATTCCATGAACAAAGCTTCTTTCTTAGAACTGCACGCCTGTGGAATTGTCTTCCGTTTTCCTGCTTTCCGGCTGACTACAATATGGTTGTCTTCAAGTCTAAAGTAAATAAGTTCTTGATGAGCCGTTCCATATAAGTTATCAAATTTAACAAATTTTCATTACTAATGATTACTATATTGTCCAATTGTCTACTGTACACTCTTTAATCCTTATCCTTGAGTGGCCTCTGGGCCTTGATAATGTGGTGATGCCTATGTAAAATATATATATATATATATATATATATATATATATATATATATATATATATATATGTATATATTTGTTCACTGGTTTTGGGGAAAGAATTCCATCAAAGTGCTCGATTACAAAGAAAAAAAAATAATATAAGAGCTTAATATTTATTTATTTAAAACTGTAACAGAAGGTCAGAAAAACATTGGTACCGTCGGTTTCAAGCCTAACATAAGGTAATTAATGGTAAAAAATGTTAGGCTCTTGTCAGCCATATTATTTTCTGTTTAAACAGAAAATAATATGGCTTTAAACCGACGGTACCAATGTTTTTCTGACTTTCTGTACAGTTTTAAAGTAATCAACAGAGAGACTGTTCCGCTGTATTACAGCTTTGCAGTGCGGCTAGACTAGCACTTATCCAGAGCCAGTAATCGAACCTACAGCCATCTTGCTGATAGTCGGCAGTTCTATCTTCTCGCTTACGGGATCGGTGTCCGCAAGCGATATCTTCAAACGATTATTTCTATAAACAATTTCACGGCTACTTATAAAGTACTCGATATTTTGCTTGCTGACAAAGAGTTTCGCATAACGCTAAACAAGCACCAAGCGAGATCACTTACAACAGTGCTCTACCCACGAAGACAGTTTCGCTGTATCATAGCCCGTGATGGTGAAAGTGCTTGTCGAATATGGAGAGAACTTGAATGCCTACTGGAGAGAACTTGAATGCCTACTGGAGAGAACTTGAAAGCCTACTAGACACTGTCCTCGACTGTCTAAGGTCTCTCTGTATAGGGGTTTGTCAGAACAACCTGGCATGAGGATATTTTTTCCATAGAAGTAAACCCTTGACCAAATATTCAAAATCACATTTCGTATTCGCAGCCCAAATAAAGTCTCCTGACTATGGCTAACACACATTAGCTTTTACGAGGAAAGGTGCACCTTATCCAAGTGATGTTACCTCAAGTAATAGCACGAAGCTGAATACTCCACCAGACTAGATAAATTCTTGCCCTGGAATCCAGTAAGACCAAGAGACCAACATGAAAGATGAACTACAACGTATGAAAATGGTTAATTGGGGAGAGGAAAATTATGTTCTCAATTTCTTTACTAACTCAGTGTTTAAAGATAAAGAACTTAAATGGAACATTCGAATATCTATGTATCTCATATAGAGTTCAAATGTTAGCCCAAGTTTGCGGGCCCTTAATTTCTGAGAACTTTGGCTGAAGTAAAACAAAACAAAAAAGTGAAAAAAAAAAAACAACAACAAAAACAAAGAAAAACAGATTAGATATAATCTAATCAAATATGTTGATATATGTTTGCGATTGTGACCCCGACTCTCATTAAAACGACAGAAAAAAATGTCACCTTCTAAAAATCTTGTCATTCTTTTTGTTAGTTGTAATTTGTTGTCTTAATGACAGCCGACACAATTTCGCTAATTAGTTGTTTCCGGTTTTAATGCAATTCTCAATGATGGACTTTTCTAATCTATTGTTTTGGATATCTTTATCCGGGGATTTGGGATAGACCGTTTTTGTTTTTACTTCGGATTTGCTCGTTAGAAGAGGAGGATGAATGTCAATAATTTGGTGTATGCTTTGTTGACTGTATATTCGTTCGGGGATGGGCGTCTAAAAAGCACACAGACTACGAAAAAGGAGGAGAAAAGGGCTTTGGTGCAGATTATAAAAATCTGGAAGGATGACGTTGAAAAGAATATAAGGTTTCAAATTTCGTGTAACCATGTGTCATAGATGAGAAAGGCAGATGATGGTGGATGAAAATTTGTATTTCTATATTTATAAGTTGAATGTTTATTGGACTCTTTATGAAATATATCTTAAAATTCATAATATGATTCGTTAATTAGTTTAGGATATCAGCCAGTACGCATATGCGATTCTTTAAGCAAACATTGTTAAAAAAAATAACAGAAACTCTGCTTAATTATTCCATTTTTATAATTTTTCTAATCATCTTTTTTACGAAAATCACCCCAGACAAAGCATGAAGCCACTTGATGTAAAGAGCTGAAAAGAGTACTTCAACGTCAAAAGCATTCCAAAGAAAACTCTTTGATGAAATAGATTCTGATCCAAATAGGGGCAATTCTTTCCTCTTTGTCAGAAAAATCACTCCTGGAATGTTAGTACTGAAGGACAAAAAAAAAAAAAAATAAATAAATAAAATAAAAACCAGACGTTATTTGTGTAAAAAAAAATGTAGTATCATATGTATCATGAACCTTTTTGATTCGTCGTCGAAACTTCATCAAGGGAGAAAGCAGATGAACTGGATGAAAAACGGTTGGACATAGAAAAGAAGAGAAAGAGAAAAAAAATCTTTATTAATAACAAAGCCCCTAATTATATTGTCGATAAACAAATAGAACTTTAAAAATACTACTACTAATACGAATAATAATAATAATAATAATAATAATAATAATAATAATAATAATAATAATAATAATAACAACAACAACCACAATAACCGAGAGAGCGCTAACCAGACCTCCGCTGGACAAGCACTAAGGGAACTGGGACCTTGGGGAGGCTTAGTGCCACTCAAATTCCAGTACAGGTCGCTGCCAGCCAAAAATCAATGTTGAGAGGCTGTTGCGATAACGCAAATCTAATTGCAAATGCTATCAAAGGAGGTCGAGTGTTGGACGTCTGGGAAGATTTGCTGCCATTCAGCCTTCAGAGAGAGGAAGAGAGAGAGAGAGAGAGAGAGAGAGAGAGGGGGGGGAAAGGTGAGTTATAGTGTAGACACGTTGACCGGAAGTTAAGATCAGCTGATTGGATTGCGTGCGAGTCATGTGATCAGGTTAGCTGAATCGTTGAGATTTGATTTGGACTCAGAAGACAACGGACGGCTTCCCGTCTCTATAATAAAGGATATGAGTGTTTGTTGCGTCATCTCTAATAATGGATTAGAAGAGATGACGTGTTATATTATATATTTATGTTGTATCATAAAGGGAATCGTGTGTGAGTGACATGTATTTTCAGAACCTATCTCTGCTTCTTCGATGTTGAACCTTCTGGAATTTCTCGTCCTGGAGAGAGACTTAATACCTGTTTTTGGATGAAGATTCAATCACTCCAAAAGAAGGAATTAGTTCTATAGTTTATTTCACTTTCCCCAGATGTCCTGCAGAAGTTGGAAAGTGAAATCGGCCTGTGTGGGTTCTTCTTCTACACACGTCAGCGTTCGTCCCCCCACACCCCCACCCCCGTGAAGAGGAGGAGACAACGGGAAGCCGTCCGTTGTCTTCTGAGTCCAAATCAAATAGGGCCTATCAGATTTGCGACTCTCAGAGGCAATTTTGTCGGGGAGGTCATTTATGAGTATCAGGAACAATAGAGGTCCAAGGATAGACCGCTGGGGCACTCCCGCATTTATATCATATTGTTTAGATGTACGACCGTCGAGGACGACCTTGATTTTTCTCTTATCTAAAAAGGATTTATATATATATATATATATATATATATATATATACACGACATTATTTTTGCACCAATCTAATACTACAGTACATAGCCAACCAACTTTTTGTGATGTTAATAATTTTTTCTTCTCTTTGTATAATCGGTGATTATTCTCCCAACGAACTGTTAGGAAGTATTCTAAAGATTGAGTGTTCAAACCTTATTGCAGGCTATAATAGCAAAAAAAAAAAAAAAAAAAAAAAAAAAAACAGCAATAACAATCATTACCTAACACTTCTACCCGGTCATGATTGATGGAAAGAGAACAAACACGTCAAGAAACTTAGAAGCGAAACCGAATAAAATAATTAAATGTGAAAATAGTAGTTCGAATAATAATCCTTTTTAACGCAATATAATTCATAGGTAATCATATTTTTACATTTGCATATTACAGTGGCATTCAGCGGTGTAATAATGCCCTCGACATGCCAAGTATAAATCCTAGTACTGAGAAATATGAGAAATATGTATAGTTTGAATCTAACTGGATAATTCTTGTTATGAATGTCCGGGAGTCATCGCTGGGCCGACCCCTCCCCCACTCCTCTTTCTGCTGGAGTCTCATAGACGAATATCTATTGGTTAACGGCACGAACTAACGACCTGGGTGTCCCAAGTTCAAATCCAGTTCGTTCCATAAAAATCATTTTCACTTAGGATGTTTTTTTATACATAGGGTTCACCACTTATCAAGGCCCAGAGGCCACTCGAGGATAAGGGATACTAAGTGTACAGTAGTCAGTGGGATAATATAGAAATAGTTAGTAGTGGGGATTTGGTAAATTGGATTACTTCAGGGGACGGTTTATTAAGAATTTGTTTACGTTGGACTTGAAGACAACCAAATTTTAGTTAGATGGAAAACAAACAAACGGAAGAGAGTTCTACAGGTGTGCAGTTCTGAGAAAGAAGCTTTGTTCATGGTTGGCAAACGTCTTTAGTCTATCCTGTAAGTACGCGATGTGTTTCTGGAAAGAATTTTGACTAGAAAAATATCGGGGAGACCAATGTCGACAACAGAATCTTCGGATCCGTACGATATGATGATGATAAAACGACCAGTGTGTTCTTATTGTGTTAGGGCTTGCAAAATAACCTTTAGTTTTGTTTTTATTTCAGGTTTTTGTTTAAATCTTTTAGCATATTTATTTATAGACCGTTTCTTATAGCTGTACAAAAGAAACACGGAATGAGATTGTAAACCTATTATTGTGGCAGATGCCAGCTTGACCCTCCTAATTTGTCCCCGGAGATAAAACATATCCGATGCTGAAGTAGAAAAGGAAGAATCGTGCATTCAACTCAGTGCGACCAGCTGATTCAACACAACCCCAAACGACCTTAACAGGACCTTTTGCTAATATACAAAACGAGCAAATAACTCATTAACAACCGCAGTAATTGACATTGGTTCAACGTGTGACACTCCTTTGGCGGCGCCTTGGCGGAATTTAAACAATCACCTCAGGGGAAAAAGACACCTGTTAGATGGATAAGTTTACAAACAAGTCGAGATTAGATATTCCAAAGTTGCATTTAGTTCGTTACACGATATACTCCTGGCCCGTTGGGTCACAATCGCTACCATTATTCTCTCTCTTTGATTATGTTTGAAAATGTATACACTATGACATATTTGAATATATGAGGGACATGAATGCCTACTGGAGAGAACTTGAATGGCTACGAGAACTTTAATGCCTACTCGGGAAAACGTGAACTTCTAGAAGGAAGAACTTGAATGCCTTCCGGGGAAGGACCTGAATGCCTACTACACAGGTTAGGTTCTCTCTACCGTGCTAGAAAGCTACTAACGCCCGAAATTATCCTGTACCTCTATAAGGCCACCATTCGCCCATGTATGGAATATTGTTGTCATTTTTGGGCCGGTGCATCTGCTACTAGTCTCTCACTCCTAGATAAGGTTCAAAAGTCGCCAACCTGATATCTCCTGAACTGTCATCTAAGCTTCAGTCTCTGTTCCCATCGACGAAATGTAGCATCCCTCTGCCTGTTCTACAAGTACTTTACCGGTGAATGCTCCGACGAACTACAAACACTTGTACCCCCGCAACGTAAATACCTCCGACAAACCCGACAAAGCAGCAAAATCCCACCCCTTCACCGATAATATCCCTAGATGTAAGAGAGCCTTCTATTTTAGTACTTTCTTCCCTAGAACCGCTACACTTTGGGATTCCCTTCCGGGTTCCTGCTTCCCCAACTGTACTGACATGTAGAAGTTCAAGTGTAACGTGAAATGACATCTTGCTGCGCAACTCCCCACATAGTACCCCTGTAGATTATGTCCTTGGTGGTAGCCCCCTACATCAAAGTAGCAATGTGCCTTGTTTGGGGTGAAAATGTAATACAAAAAGAAGACTATATCATCGAGTGTCTAAGGTCTCTCTGTAGAGAAGTTTGCCAGGAAAACCTAGCATGAGGATACCTTTCTTGTAAGTAAACTCTGGCAAAATATTCAAAACCGCGTAGTATTCGCAGCACGAATAAGATCTCCTCGATATGGTACACCTCCATTGGCTTTTAAAAGAGATGGTGC
>NC_136498.1:125444542-125487042 GCF_053919585.1 Euprymna scolopes | reverse complement strand
GATTTAAGCTTTTTACATTATTAGTTGTATCTTTCCAGTCGTTCTTTTGATTCCAATTTCTCCCATTCTTTTCTCAAAGTTTTTCGGAATTGTTCCTAATGCTCCTACTATTATAGGTTCTATCTTGGTTTGTTTCATCATCCAAATCCCTTTCAGCTCTCTGGTTAGCTCTGTGTTTCTTCCCCTCGTTTCTTCTTTTCTTTGATATTCACCCTGTGGTCAGCTGGAACAGCAAAGTCTATGACTTGACAGGACTTTTCTTTCTTGTTAATTACTACAACATCCGGTTTTCTAGCTTGGGTGGGTTTATTTGTTTTATGTACATGTCCCATAGGATTTTGACATTCTAATTTTGAAGTACTGTTGCCGGCTTATGCTTGTACCATTTTTCTGTGCGTTTGAGATGCAGTCATGTGTATAATTTCCCGTGTACTGCCCTCCCACTTTGCCGAGCCTGTTCTTGTATTCCTTTTGGGCCAGTTTGTTGCATTCACTTACTATATGGTTTATTGATTCGTCTCTTTGTCCACATAGTCCGCATTTGCTGTTTTCTTGTGACTTGTCGATCTTTGCTTTCATGTGGTTGGTTCTTATCGAGTTATCTAGTACTGTAGTTATTAGAGGTTTAGTTTCTCGGTTTACGTGTCCTTTTCGCATCCATGTCCAGGTGTTTTTTGCTATTTTCATCTTTTGTCATTCTTATGAATCTACCGTGTAGTTGTTTCCCTTCTCATTTCTCTTTCTTCGTTTTATCGTTTGTTTCTCTCTGTCTCCTGTTTTGTTGACTTTTTCAGTGTTATTCGCTGGCATAATTATCCTTTCAGTATTTTGCATTATGTATTTTTCTAGTTATTTTTTGTGTTATTCACACAGCCTCTATATAAACCAGTCATCTCACGCCGTCTTTTCTTTTCACGTACAGTCGGTCAACATTGTCCTTTGATTGTGGTGCATTGTGCATGGTCATGATTTTCCTGGTTTTCTGGTCGATCTGTTTCAGTTCTTCTTTAGTCCACCCTATGAACGGCACGGAGTACGCAGTATGAAAAGTTTTTATTAAAGTCTGTGTCTATTTCCATTCTATGGAGGCCAGACGCGAACGCAGACCCCACAATTTTATTACACCATCCCTATTTAAGTTAAAACATACTTATCAAAGTATTATTATGTACATCTATATCAAAAACACTTGTAAACGATTTTCTTTTAATTTTTAATTTTTTTATTTCCATACTTTGTGGACCAGGCGCGTACGCAGACCCCCACAATTTTAATGAATCATCATTATGCCAGATCAAACATACCCATCCCTGTGTCTCGATACATCTTCTTTCATTATATGTGATCAGTTTTCTATAATAGTAAACCATATAGGAGCCTATTCGTGACCAGATACACACACACAGACGTTCAGCTTTATATTATAGATATATGGACGTAGTTTTGTTGTTGATTTTTTAAACGATATTAAGGTTAACTATAATATCGTTTAAAAAATCAAGAACAAACCTACGTAAGCAGATAAGCAATAAAAACGAAACAGTAATAAATTGTCTATGGCATCATACATAAGGTCGGGGGTTCGAATCCTAAGAACAGTTAAGCTACGCTGAAGAGGAGTAGGGCTTCGAAACACGCGTGTCCGTAGATTAGTTTTTAAAAAATAACATATATATATATTAGTTTTTAGAAAATAATATATATATATATATATATATATATTAGTTTTTTTTTAAAATAATATATATATATATATATATATGTATATATATATATATATATATATATATATATATGACCTTCAGAATGCGAGAAAATATATAACTATTTCCACGACCAGTTTTCAGTTTGTTGGCTGTCATGGCTCTTGTGAGCTGCGACGTTGTCTGGCTGTGGAAATAGTTATAAATCTACAATTAGATAAAAGTGACTTTGTGTGTGTGTAAGTTCCTTGCTCATATGTCCCGAAGCGGCTGAGCCTATCTATTGCAAACTTCACACAAATGTCATTTATGTGTCTGACAGTGTGCTTAGATATATTTTGTAGAGAAATTCAATAGATAAATATTGAGAATCGACAAAATTCAATTATATATTCTTTTTTTTAGATATAAAAAAAAATTCGCACGGTAATATTTTACGTTACACCGGCAAAGGGAGATAATCAGTGTTGCCAATTTAGCGGTTTTCTGGTGAGATCTGGAGATTTCGTTTGCAATCTAACGAGTAAAATTTTGATCGAGCAGCAACCGTTTTTTTTTTTTTCTAAAAAATCTGGAGATATTTAACACCCACAAAGCCGCAATTTAAGATGAAAAATAAAGAAAGAACAGCGCTTGAAAATACATTAAAACATAAACCAAAATTATTCAGGTAGGTAGAAAAGTAGCATTCATTGCCTTTCGTGACATTTATTGACTATTATATATATCTTATCTACAATTATATAAATGCAACTTAGTGTGTGTAAGTTTGTTCCTTATAGACTACGAAACGGCTGAACAGATTTTCTTTAAAATTTACAGAACTTAAGTCTATAAGTCTGAGAGTGATCTTAGTTAAGTTTTATATCAGAATACTTCCGATAATTACCGATCATCATCGGTAAAACCATTTTTCCATGTCATCGCTTAGCAACAACGATAGAACAACGGCCCGTGAAAATTCTACTGTGGGTAAGTTGATAGCTTGTTGTTCTTTGTTATTTTTTTTCTTTTTAGCATGACGTTGTTTGTAGATTCAAACTACGCACGTAATTTCTTATCTTTTTTTATTAATTGCAAAGGATTTCATAAGACTTGAAAATGTACGTGTTTTTTTTTTGGTTGTTTTTTGTTGTTTTGTTGGGGTTTTTTTCCATGTGATCTATAGGTTCAAACAGCGCACGTAAATTTCTTACTTTTTTTTTTCATTAACTAGAAATAAGTTTATATAAAATAATTTTATAAAAGAAAGAGTAGGTTCTCTAAAGTGAAATGTAAAACAGCATATATGTTGGACTAGGTTAATGCGTGGAGACATGTGAAGCTTCTTCCCAGGCGATTTCACGGATTTCGATGACAATAAAAATATAGAGGTGTGAAATATTCGTTGAGCAGCATTCAATCCCGAGCAACGTCGGGTATCCCAGCTAGTATATATATATATATATATATATATATATATATATATATATATATATATATATATATATATATATAAACCCTAATCTTTTCACAACTTGTACGTCGATTTGGTTTCGTGCATTGCCTATCCAAATGGGAGCATAACGAACCCGGAGCATACTGGTGTTACATGATAAGGGCTGTCCCCTTTTTATGTAAGTATAAAAATGGAGAATTTAGTTTAAAATGAAAATGAAATGGCATAGGCGAAATTCGAACCTCGTAATCTAGTTTAGAAATAGATTACGTGTGAGAATTTAAAAATGTAAAACAAAACATTTGTTTCGAAATAGATAAATATTTCAAGAAAAGAATGTGAGCTGTCAAGTTTATTATGAAATTTTAAATTGAAAGAATGCAGCTTATAAGATAATGTTTTTAACATATTGGATATAGGTTAAAATTCCTTTTGTAGAAATAGGAAAAGTTTAGGACACGTATGTCCAGGGCACGTGAAAGAATGCATATGTTTTAACATGTGTATGACGTCACGGAAAATAGAAAGTTCTAGGATAGAGAAAAACTTTAGTTAGAAAACAGTTAGTGAGAAAACTCAGAGGGAGTCAGACGTCTGGAAGCGAGACGTCACTTCAAGGAAAAATGTGAGACTTTGAATTCTTGGTGATGGAACACGGCCGTGTGAAGAATAAACCATTATGTGTTTTGTAAAGCTCGTCTTGTGTCTTATGATTCTTAACAAAGGTAAAGTCCAATTGTATTATATATTTGTGTTATATGTCTTTACATACACGTCTCAACATCATCATGTCTACACAATGTCCGAACTGTCTGAACACTATACCCCTTCACTCTAAGAGCTTTCTTCTCCTTCTAATCTACACAAGCAAAGAAATGAACATTTTCATATATAAGAATCTCTCCTAACAGAAACTATCTCTTTAGAACTCTTACAACAACTTCTCTTTCTCTCTCTCTCTCTCTCTCTCTCTCTCTCTCTCTCTCTCTCTCTCTCTCTCTCTGAGTCTTACAACATCCCTCACTGTAATAAGACTCTTTCTAAACACACTCTCTCAAGACAAGAACTCTCTCTAAGACTCTTTCAAAGCATCACTCTCACAAGAAAAAGCATCACTTTCTAAGAAATTCTCTCTAAGACTCTCTCGATGAGACCCCCTATATAACACTGGTTAGCACACACGTAACATGTCTATATGTTATACAGAACCCAACTATACGATATTATTAGGTATAGTGTCATTGTTATCATTATTGTTATTATTATTAGTAGTAGTTGTAGTAGTAGTAGTAGCAGCAGATCATTATTATCGTTATAATTACTAGTAAACGTATCGTTATTATCATCATTATTCTTATTCGTACTAGTATCATTGTTATCACTATTATTAATTAAACGTACTATTATTCGTTATTATTTTGGAATCAACTAGACTTATTATTTGAATATCTAGTTAACATGCATGTTTTCCGTGTCTATATGAAAGAATGAAACGGAGTTGGCGGAGCTGTAAAAAAAAGGGCCACTTTTTCTTTAAATGTTCATAGAAACATTGACAAATATTAAAGAGCGAAGAAATCACAGCAAAGCGAGAGTAAAACATGAGTCCGAAAGAGAATGAGAGAATTTTGTAGTTAAAAAAAATTAAAACAGACTTTGTTCAAACCTAAACCCCATCGCAGGACGGATATTTTAACATGTACTTTATGGTTTCAAAGTATATAGACAAAACCCCGTGAAATTTATTTAATTATTTACGTCTGATAATTCACACTTCACATTAATTTCTACATTATTATCTATTGTTTATTCGCAATCACGTTGAGTGAAGTACGAAAAAAATTCTATTTCACATTTGCTGTTCAAATTGCCGACATATTTCTCAATACGTTATTCATCCATCCAAACAAAGATTTTATTCACTGTAAACTATCCTTGTTGTGTGATTACTAGAGCTGTGACAACAGCATATTTTCTTTATTCTTTTGACACAGTAAGACACAGTCAACCGAGAACCACATCATTCTATATAAAAACATATAAGATATGAACGGATAAATACTCAAGAGTCAAAACAATGAAAATAATATGCTGTTGTCACAGCCCTAGTGATTAGTATTTCCTGTTAATTTCAGTGTGATATCTGACCAGTAGTTTTCACACAAACACACGCATATACATATATCAACTGTTTTAATTGTGTAGAAAATTGCAAGTCAGCAAACACTAAAATATAGTAGAAAAACCATTTTATTTCCTTCTAGTAAAGAAGTAAAAGCTTTCTTCAGACATTTTGGTTTGAAAAAAAAAAAAAAACCGTAAAAGTAGTAATTGTTCTTTTCATGGAAGTCGCTCGTTTTCCGAAGAAAAAGAAAGTTTATTTTTTATCCTTTATTTATTTGTTCCCATTTTAGTTTCTATTCATAAACGAAATGTTCTGACCTCCTTTTTAGAAACTTTCGCACAAATTTTAAGAAACCATCTTCTCGTTATACAAAATAATAATAATAATAATAATAATAATAATAATAATAATAATAATAATAATAATAATAGTTAGAACCTACAAACGGTTATCAAAAACTGTACGCAGACGTTTTTGTCGACGGATGAGATGATTGAATTTAGTTCGAAACTGTTTTCTTTCTAAATCAAACATATCAAGTCATGTTATTAGATTAAAAATCAAAATTAATCAGACACATTAATATTTGATTCGAACTAGCCTTTTCTTTGTCTTTCCTTCCGTTATATCATTGTAACCAACATATTTTATTTCGTTTATATTTTCTTTCTGGAAATACTTATTCCGGTTACTTAGCTGAGCAGCGCTTTGGGTTCCAGTAGTTTTGTCAAATTAACAAGCAGGAATTTTGAATAGAAGTGTGTGTTCTATCCCAACCATCAAATGCTGGTTCGAATCAAGCTAATGTACGTGTTATATCGTCGAGTAACATGTCACCTATCTTCCACGAACAGCTCCAGTTATCAGCATCTCATAGCACACGACACCCCCAAAACCGAATTTGGAGAGACACTAATAAAAAATAAAAAAAACACTGCAATTTTAGTTGTCTTACGCCTCCCAATTATTGAACCCTTGTTAATCCATGTTAAAAAACGAATGTAACGCTTAAATGCTTTTAAATATTTTAAACAATTTTAAACGATTTTAATCGTCTTTCCATTCAATTTATTACCTTATTTTTTTATTATTTTTCACCACTCGCACGAAGACGATTTATGGAGGTCGAAAACGTTCGCAAATGCGGAACATTTCTTTTTAAACTCGAACAGAATGTTCGGACACTAGTCCGTCAAAAAAGAAAAAAATGGCTTGTAAGAGAAACAAACAGGAGTTGTATCTGCTTTTCAATGAAACGTGCATAAATGAATAAATGCTGCCCAAATATACTAATATATATATATATATGCAAATACATTATATATAGATACATTATATATATATATAAATATATTATATATATACATAAATATATTATATATATATATACATTATATATATAAATATATTATATACATAGATACATTATATATATAAATATATATGTAAATATATTATATATATAGATACATTATATATATATATATATAAGGCATAAACATGAGGAATTCTCACGAGAATGAAACGCGGAATATGCTGTGTAGCTTAATTGCCATATATTGTATAACTTACTACTAGCTCTACCTATGTACTGAGCACTGTTGAAGTAAATACTGAAAATGTACGCATAAAATTATATTTTCGTCTATTAATTTATTTGATTAAATGAAGTAGTCCTATATATATATATATATATATATATATATATATATATATATATATATATATATATATATATATTATGTTTTTACTATAATAATTAAATACCTACAGACACTAGTGTTTCATCCTTTCGGGATTCTTCAGTGCAGGGTGTCACGATTACTACCAGTCGAACGATTTGAACCCCGTGACACGAGACATCTCTGGCTCGATTAGCGGAGACCGTATCCATTCGGCTACCATTAACCGTGTGAAATAGCGTTGAATTTTAAACATTTTAATTTAAATGTTCATTACAGACAGTGACAGACAGTGATCAAATCGTTATAGACAGACAGTGATCAAATCGTTATACGATGATCTACGCATAAGAGCTAAATTGACCGACTTTTAATTCAACTGAAAGTGCTCAACGATAAGAAACGAATTTCTTAAAGGGGCTGTCATAATTATTTTTTTATTTGTGTGTGTGTGTGTGTGTGTGTGTGTCGAAATAGAAGCGTGAGAGAGAAAGTGACAGGGAGAGAGAGGTGGAGATGGAAAAAGAGAGATAGAGTGGTTTTAAAACGAAGATGTTGCACACGTTTTTTTTAAACTTTTCTATTTTTTAACTAAAGACACGGCCAACGATAGGAAGCCTAGTTAGACGAATGTTTTTTAAAAAAAGCGCATAACTGTGTGTATAGGATTTGGGGTAAAATTCAGAAACTACAAAGATACTCTTGCATCCTATGATTACCATTTGGTTATAAAAGAAAATAATCGGACAGTTTCCTCTCATCAGGTTACACATTAATGCATAAAAAAGAGTAACCGAAAATGTCCTAGTGACATATGGCCGAGTGGTCCTAGACGTTGTATCAAAGTTTACAGTTACCCAAAGGTGCTGAGTTCATTCCTGAACGGAGGCAGTGAAAAAGTAACATTCAAAACAGAGAATCAGCAACTATGTCCCAAAGCCTAGCTGGAGTCCGAACACGGTACCCCCGTAATAATAATAAAGGGTTGGGTTCGAGACTCCTAACAAACGGTTCCCCAGTTCGATACAAAACACCTGATGGAGGGCAAAACGGCCGAAACGTTGTGACAATAACAACCAAGATGAGGGAGTTCGCCCGACAATCTCAATCAATGAAAATTTCTTTCTATCCTTCTTACAGGTAGGTTGCCTCCAGATACACTGAAAGTGGTTTAAAAAAAAAAAAACAGTTAGCTGATCATAGCGGTTTCCGTTTTGCTTTAATTCTTTTTTCGGGAGAGCCGAGGTGAGAAGACTGTACGGTCATACTGTACTAAGAATTTACTGCACGCACCTGCAACGTCAGTTGATAGCTGTGAGGATAAAGGACAATAAATAAACTCATCAGCGAGGATAAGAATTCTTCAAAATACCACTCCCTTTGACCGATCATTGCGGAACTGTGGAGGCGTAATGGAATAAAAATGCAAACATTCGGTCAACTTAACTGCATCACTCCTCTTTTCGCAAAAAAAAAAAAAAAAAAAAAAAAATCAAACATTACAGAATAAATTGGCTTATTATATGTCATTATATCGATTATAAAATTTTGTGGTAAATTCCATTTTTTCTTTGGGAGTGCACTAAATATTAAAAGGATTGTTAGTTTATGAATGAACTAATAGAAATAATTGCCACCATTATGTGTTTTCGATTGCGTCAAAGTAAAATATGAAGCTCATAATTTTATTCATTCAATAAATTTAGAAATTTATGCCGTGAAATATTTAAATTTCATATCAAAAATTTTTATTATTCTATGTAAGACAAAGAATATATTTGAAATATTATAACTCCTTATTCCATAGGATTTCGATGTCTCTTCAGAGGAGAAAATATTAGCAAATAATTATAATGGTTTACACCTTATTTGCTAAAGTCAGTCAGACATGGAAAATCACAATTAAAAGTTGTTTAAGTCTTTAAATGTCATAGAGGAAGTGAAGTTTATGAAAAGAATATAAAAATTCACATCCAAATGTGAATGTCTTTGATAGCAGTATGGTTAAATGATCCAAACTGTATTTTGAGTAATCCACATCACAAGGTAATGGTCCGAAGTTGGCATTTTCCTGGAGCAATTTTCTTTGTTTATATAATGGGCCCGTTAAAATTTTTTTATATAGTTCAGGTGAATTTGTTTATTAATAAACATATAATTTAATGTATTTAATATTTTTTTATAATTATAGAACATGAGCTTCAAATTCCACTCCAAAATAACTTCAAATCGTCAATAAAATAAAACCGCTTTCAGTAGAAAGGCCACGCAAATTAAAAGAAACTGTACTAATAAGAAAACTGAAAATTGAAAAAAAAAAAAAAGAAAAAAGTTTGTTCATAGAAATACACTTCAACCTCCAGAGGAAGTCAACTCGATGGAAATTGCTCAATTTTTATGTAACGTCTTCTTCGAGATGTGCAAATCTGTGGCGGGAGTGCAGAGTCATCTGAGATCGCATGGACGACGAGATTGGGAGAACTAAATGTGATGGCGATCATCTGGAAAGATGCAGCAAGTACCGTTTATATAGTTCAATCGTCGGCTAGGAGAGGTGCTCGTCTAGCGACACTGATGAGCTGTAACACAACGAAACAGTACTGTATGTGGATGACTATATATTCAGCCACTCTGATGAGTCGTAAACGACGAAACACGTGTCAGTGGATAATTACATTTTAAAAATAATATATATACCGCTCCCCATGTGGGGGTACCAAATTGGTTAAAGGGAAAATTATTCCCAACTCGCATTTAGGCAAAAATGCACTTTCGTAAATTGAATTCATTCAAAACATATCGCTAAAACCAAAACAAACTACATCTAAGTAAATTGTGATATATCCAGACAGTTGGCGAGATGGGACAGCGGTAAGGGGTTTAGGCTCATTACCGTGGGGTCCCGATTTCGAATCTCCCTATATTCAGCCACTCTGATGAAACATGTGTCAGTGGATAATTACATTATTAAAATAATATATATATATATATATATATATATATATATATATATATATATATATATATATATATATATATATAGTATGATGATATGACACCAGGGTCGAAGATAAGAGTTCAAGCCCTAGAGGGATACTCTGACCTGCACAAAAATGTCTGCGAAGTCCCGTCGGTATTCCCAGTTAGGGGTGCTTCAGGTGTTTATCAATAAACTGACCTCTTCTCAAATGCAAAGCTTGGGTGGGTAAACGTTATTTCCATGGCAAGTGCTCGTCTGAGCTCCAATCTCTCGCCCCCCCCCTCGCCAATCTTTCACGAGAAACACCAGTCTGGCTGAAACTACTGTCAATAATTTTCCCCACTCTTTGTCTGTGCCTAAATCCAAACGTAGATTCCATGAGAAAAGCTTCTTTCTCAGAAGTGCGCGCCTGTGGAACTCTCTTCCGATTGCCTGTTTCCCACCTGACTACAACTTGGATGTCTTCAAGTCCAACATAAACAAATTCCTGACAAACCGCCCCCTTAAGTAAGACACTCTATCAAATCTCCAATACTAATGATTACTATAATACTATCTCATTGATTACTGTACACGCAATAACCTTTATCCCTAACTGGCCTTCGGGCCTTGATAAGTGGTGACCCCCATGTAAAAAAAACCCCAAAACTTAACAGGACTAAAGGCATATATAAATCAACAAGGAATAAGCCATCTCGGTGATGGTTTAATCTGTTCGCTACGACTCGTTCCAGTATGATTATCTATGACGTCCGATATTCGAAACGATCCTAACACAGTAAAGAAAACGGAGAAAGAGAATTTAATGTTGAACTTACTTTAATTGTCTTATTACTTGGATAATTTTTTAACTGCGAATTGACTTTCGCTAGAATAATAACCGTTCTTATTCATACAAAATTTATGGAAACTTTCGCTTTTATTTTCTAGACAGCAACTGATTCAAAGGCATGATATATATTTAACGCGTGTATTCAGCTAATCAGCCTACTCGATCTACAAATTCCATACATTCTCGCATACAGTATCCGTCCAGACTGACAATCAAACTCGCTCACATTCTACGCGCACTCTACAGCCAGATTCTTACTGTCTCAAGATGTAAAGCTACCCCCCCACACACACATATATATATATATATATATATATAGAGAGAGAGAGAGAGAGAGAGAGAGAGAGAGAGAGAGATGTTATATATATAACATCTTTATATATATGTGTGTGTATATGTATATTTATATACATTTCATATATATACATACATTTCATACATATATATACATTTCATATATATATACATTTCATACATATATATACATTTCATATATATACATTTCATACATATATATACATTTCATATATATACATTTCATACATATATATACATTTCATATATATATATATACATTTCATACATATATATACATTTCATACATATATATATATACATTTCATACATATATATACATTTCATATATATATATATACATTTCATATATATATATATATACATTTCATATATATATATGCATTTCATACATATATATATATTTCATATATATATATACATTTCATACATATATATACATTTCATATATATATATACATTTCATATATATATATATACACACATTTCATACACATATATACATTTCATATATATATACATTTCATATATATATACATTTCATACATATGTATACATTTCATACATATATACATTATCAAACATTTCATACATATATACATTATCAAACATTTATCCAAACATTTTGGGATAAATGTTTGATAATGTATACATGTGTTTGTATATATAAATGTGTTTAATATATGTAAAAAAAAAAAAAAAAAAGTCCGCCCACCTAAATTGTAACAAATTACCACGTGACTATGGGAAAAAATATATATTTATGTAAGTAAATTAAAAAAAAACAATCTACATTTATTTCTACAATATGCCTGAGCATGATAGAAGTACTTCTGTCGAAAGCGCTCGCGATTATGGATCCAACATATACAATTTCGAGAAAAACACAAAAAGGACTATTCGGAGATTGGAGAAGATAAAAAAGAAAATTGTAAAACAGAATAATTCCGTGCTATTCAATAATATTTGTCTAAATGAGAAAATCTGCCTAAATATACACTATATATATATATATATATATATATATATATATATATATATATATATATATATATATATATATATATATATCCTATATAGCAATGACTCATTATCTGAAAGCACATCTTTTAAACTCCTCGGCCTAACGTTCACAGGAAACATGAGTTGGAACAATTACATTGAGAACATTGCCAGGACCGCTGCGAAAAAGGTAGGTTCTCTCTACCGTGCTAGAAAGCTACTGACCCCTAAAAGTATCCTGTACCTCTATAAGGCCACCATACGCCCATGTATGGAGTACTGTTGTTATATTTGGGCCGGTGCATCTGCTGCTAGTCTCTCACTCCTAGACAAGGTTCAAAAGAGAGTCGCCAATCTAATAGGTCCTGAACTATCATCCAAGCTTCAGCCTCTGTCCCATCGACGCAATGTTGCATCCCTCTGCCTGTTTTACAAGTATTTTAATGGTGAATGCTCTGACGAACTGCAGACACTTGTGCCCCCACGACGTAGACACCCTCGACAAACCCGACAGGCTGCTAAATCCCACCCCCACACAGTAGAGATCCCTAGATGTAAAAGATCTTTCTACTCCAGTAGTTTCTTCCCCAGAACCGCTAGACTCTGGAATTCCATTCCAGGTCCCTGCTTCCCTAACTGTACTGACATGAAGAAGTTCAAGTGGAATGTGAACCGACATCTTGCTGCCCAAATCCCAACATAGTGCCCCGGTAGTTGCTGCCCCTGATAGTAGCCCCCTACACCAAAGTGGCAATGGGCCTTGTTTGGGGTGAAAATGTAATAAAAAAAATATTATGTAAAATATATGTAGAAGTGGGGCACAGGGATAGTTTAATATGTGTTAAGTATGTGTTTAATACGTGTGTTCCTATGTGGAGATGTATATTTAATATATAAAGAAAAACAATAAGGGAGCAATAGGATGTAAAATTAGATGCTCTTATAGGGATTTGAGAGGATGAATAGATGGGGGGTTTCTTGGAATAGAGAACGGAAGTCAGTAAAGTGTAAATTAAAATAAAAAATATATCAAAATTGTATTCTGATTTCGATCGATTACCGTTCTAGATCTTCCAGGTCAGGGCAAAAGTTTCGCCTTAATTGTAAAAGCGAGGAATAAAAATAATAGCACCTCTATAACGCATATGGAATTTACTTCCTTTTTTTTTTACACAGTGATCACCACTTATCAAGGCCCGGAAGCCACTCAGGGATAAGGGTTATTGCAAGTACATTACGTTAGTGTGGAGATTTGATGAAGTGTTTACTTAAGGGGGTGGTTCCTTAGGAATTTGTTAACATTGGACTTGAAGACATCCAAGTTGTAGTCCGCTAGGAAGCAGGCAGACGGAGTTCCACAGGCGTGCAGTTCTAAGAAAGAAGCTTTGTTCATGGAATCCGCATTTTGATTTAGGCACAGATATAGAGTGGGGGAATTTTTTCACAGTGGATTCAGCTAGACGGGTGTTTTTCGTGAAAGATTGGCGAGGGGGGCAGAGATTGGAGTTCAGACGAGCACCTGCCATGGAAATAACGATAAAACAAGGTTAGGCTTGCAACACGTCTCTTCTGTGAGAGAGAGAGGTTGCAGGGTAGAGAAAAAGGCATCCCCCAGTAAGCCACGAAGTCTATTTTGTACTCTCTCAAGGCAGGATAGGCTGTTTTTAGCAGCTCCTGCTCAGATATGGTAACAGTATTCCATCCTTGGACGTACTTGGCTTTTATATAGATAGAGAATTGCATCAGTAGTGAGATATCTTCTGGATCGGTAGAAGGATCCCACCATCTTTCCAGCGACCTTGGCAACAGACTTGATGTTCGTGTTCCATTTCAGATCAGGAGTAAAGGTCAAACCCAGAAGCTTGTCAAAACACGGGGCCTCACCCAGACGAGAGCCATCCATCACAATTGATGCCAGATGGGGATCAGAGCGTTGATGATGTAAGGATAGGAGTTTGGTTTTGGATACATTAAAGGTAACCAGCCACATCTTCCCCCACTGAACCACGCGCTCGAGATCAGAAGAGAGAGAATCAGAGAGAACTTTGTCATTTACAGCCTTTGATGTGTTGCCGTAGATGGTCGTGTTTTCTGAAATCCTTCATCCACCAACGATGATTCCGTCCTGATGACAACAGCATATTCTTTTCATTGCTTTGACTCTCGAGTATATATCTGACACAGTTAGACACAATTAATCAACCGAGAACCACATCACTCTGTATAAAAACATATAAGATATACATGGATATATACCTGAGAATCAAAACAAGGAAAAGAATATGCTGTTGTCATAGCGCTAGTCATCAGTTTTCCTTTCGAAAGCATGTTGCCAACCGTCGTCATGATCCCGTATCAGATGGAAAAACAATTCGTCGATGGGTTTCTACCTTTAGAAAAGCCTTATCAGAATTAAACTAGAAAAACCCCGGCCGTTCTAGCACCAACATAATGACAGATATAAGGTTTGTTGCAGATTCAATAGGTCGCCACACATTTAGATCGAAAAAAGCGTACCTACCTTACGTAATCACTTGACCCACAAAATGTGATTTATACGAGGAGAGATCTACAAGTAATGCCTCCTATTTTTATTCCGCCAGAATGGATCAGAAATGATTTTAATTGTATTCATATGATGACTGAACTCACGCGTTCTTGAACTGAGGGTTTCATCTCTGGTCTTTATTGTATCATTATTCACCTTCACCCCAAATCAGGCATATTGGATGTAAGCGACTACTAATTTAGACCACGCCCAAGAAAGATTAACAATATGTTGGCTACGTTACATTTGAACTTCTGCATGTCAGTAGAGTCAGGGAAGCAGGTAGTAGAAAGGGAATTCGAAAGTCTAGCTGTTCGAAGGAATACGCTATTAGAATAAAAAGCTTTCTGGCATTTAGGGACTTCAACAGTGAAGTGGTGTGATTTTGTTGCTAAACAAGTTTGACGCGAATATGTACGTCGAGGTGGGGAGTCACAACTGCAACGAGGTCACCAGAGCACATTCTATTAAAATAATTGTAAAACATGCATAGGGTTGCAACATTACGACGATGGGACAGGAATTGAGGGCTAGTTGACAAAGCAGGACTTATTAGATTGGAGACACTTTTTAGACCCTATCCAAGATGTAAGTATTTGTAATAAAAATATTAGTGGCAGATGCATCAGCCCAGATGTGGCAACAATAATCTATGCATGGGCGGATGGTGGCTTTGTAGAGATACAGGATACTCTCAGGTGTGAGAAGTCTTCAGCACGATAGGGGGAACCCACCTTCTGTGTAGCAGCCTTGGCAGTGTGAAATTCTAAGAAAACATAATTCCTTTTATTTCCTTCTCTTGTGTTCAACGATGTTTTTATACAAGACGCACTGCCATTGTCTTCAAGCACAACTTTTTTTTAATTCTTTAAATACTCTATAAATAAAGACTAGGGTAAAATTTAATTTAAAATTATATCATCTATGTCTAAATATACGATTATCTGTGCGTCAATCTATGGTTCCCCAACGCTAAACTTTCACAGAAGCACTCGTCTAGCTATAACCACAGTCAACAATTTCCGTTACTCTATATCTCTATCTACATTTTAACGTAGACCCATGAATAAAGTTTCTGTACTAAAACTACTCGCCTGTGAGACTCAGTTCTGCTGGCATGCTTCCCAACTGGCTACAACATGGTCGTCTTCAATTCCAATCTAAACAAGTTTTGATGTCTCGCCCCCCCAAACAATCGCATCCTACCAACAATCACTAAGCTTTTGTCATTTTATTCTTATTAACTTTTATCCTCGAATGGCCTGCAGGCCTTGATAAGTGGTTAAAAACTAATATAACTTTCTCTTTCTCATTAGCAACTATGCATGAAGACGTATGAATTATTATCGCTTCCCACTCGGCCTATTTCAAACATATCATTACTTTCCTATCCCCCTTCTCTCTCTCTCTCTCTCTCTCTCTCTCTCTCTCTCTCTCTCTCTCTCTCTGTTCGTCGTTCTTCTTTTCTTTGATTTTGAATGCATGACTACTGTTCTCTCCTGATGAACGGTCTTGCGATTAATTGATGTATTTATGTGGAATCATAAACAAAAGTGCAGTATAGCCACACTGATAAGTCTTCAAAACATAGAACACTCATATGTGGCTTATTGTGATAATAATAATCTAAATATGAATACGATAGCGTGTGCGTTTTTTTTTTCTGTGTCACGCTTTCCGGCAAATTTCATTGGTTGCGATTTAATTCCGGAATATACATATTTTTTGTAATACTGATACAAAAATTCTCCATAATTTTTGGTCTCGGTTTCGATCATAGTTAAAACAACTCAAGTCATCTATTTTTTTAAATCTCTATTTTATATTTTACCCAATATATCTTATCTTCTTATTTTATATTATATATATATATATATATATATATATATATATATATATATATATATATATATATATTAATACGATAGCGTGTGTGTTAGTTTATGTGTCACGCTTACATCTTTTTTCTTCCGAGTGACTGTCGTTTAATTGTTATGATCTTCCATTTCTTGTAATAAATAATTGTACTAAGAATTCTCCATAAATTTCAGTTTCGGTTTCAATTATAACTGAAGGAACTCAAGTTATATAAATTTTGTTTTCGGGTTCAATTCAAGCTGACGCACCGAAGTCATATGGATATATATATTTTTTATTTGTGAAATCACAACTTTATAATATATAAAAAATCACTAGAAAATTGACTCTATAATAATATATACGAAATTTGCATGAATTAAAATATCATATTTAAGCGTAGTTTACGACTGGGCTATGCCGCGTGTGCCTGCTAGCTTAGATAAATATTTTTGCAGTTTTAATAAAAGAGCTATAAGACGTCTCCATTGACGCTGAATGCCAACATCAATTTATTACATATGAAAGAGTCCGCTGTGGAATTTCCACAGGTCCCGCTAGTCTAAATATTAATACGATAGCGTGTGTGTTATTTTCTGTATAACGCTTACATCCGGGTTGTTTAATTGTTATGTACTTCCATTTCTTGTGTAATAAATAATTTTACCGAGAATTCTTCAGAAGTTTTGGTTTCGGTTTCGATTTTAGCTAATGGCACTTAAGTCATCTATTCTTTTTATAAATAATTTTATCAAGGATTCTTTATAGGCTTTGGTTTCGGTTTTGATTATAGCTGAAGGAAGTCAAGTTATATATATATATATATATATATATATATATATATATATATATATATATACGTTCTATTTTTTATTACCGTATCTCTCTGTTAAGTTACATTATTGTTTCAGCTATATATATAAGTTTTTATTTCTGTTTCGATTCAAACTAATGCACCAAAATCATACGGATATATATTGTTTTAGTTTTGAAATCACAACATTATAATAAATAAAAATCGATAGAACATTAACGCTCTAATAATATATACGAAATCTTCAAGACTTAAAATATCATATTTAAGCGTACTTTACGACCGGGCTTTGCCGGGCGTTCGTGCTAGCTTAGATAAATAATTTTGCAGTTTTAACAAAAGAGCTATAATAATATCAGAGCGTGCTATTTAATGAAATGCGCATAAAAGAAAAAATGCTGCCTAAATATACTAATTTATATATATATATATATATATATATATATATATATATATACATATATATATATATATATATATATATATGTATATGTATATATGTATATGTATATATATGAAACTTTATATTCGTGATTTAGCCGGGTAAACTCGGTGCAAAAGTGTCAAAATTAAAAAAAAAAAAAAAAGATTGCCAGGTGGAGGTCGAACGACGGTATTGCGAATATGTATGCGTAACGTAATAGTTGTTGCTTTATGCGTTAATTTTTAGCCTTGCAGCAAACATGTCTTCATAGCTCGCATTACCATCAAAGGAAAAAGTAAATGTTAAGCTAAACGTTTTGGTTTCGATTCTCGGTGGTGGCGCACGAGTCATTTTTTTTTTTTAATTATTAAATCATTACTGTATACTGGGTCCAATATAATCTATTATATAACTCCCACCTGTCTATTTAAATGTATGTATGTTTATATATTTGCCTAAACTTTCGACACAGGCGACGGATTTTCACGAGATTGGTATCATTTTGAAGTTCGACATCTCGGACGACAAATATCGAAGAATTCGCGAAAAACATAAATTCTTTCAGCCTCAGCATCATCCAGGTTTCTTTTCGTTTTTTTTTTTTTTGTCGTCGTCATCGTATCGGTTAGAATGACTTTATTAATTTCAACGCACTGAACTTTCGATCGCGTCATGAAGTAGGGGTAAGATGTCAGGTTTTCTTTCACTTTCTTTTCCGCCTTCGCGTCACGGGTTCGAGCCTGTTTTCCTACTACCACTTTTTTTTCTGCTCAACACACATCCAAACACTCGGCCAACGTGGGCACATGTATAATAGTAAATAAGTAATCTGCATTAATCAAAGTATCACATTTAAGCGAATCTTACGACCGGGCAATGCCCGGCGGCCTGATAATTTATATAACACACCCGTTCTCTTCAGATGACAGAAGTTAAGTAACGCTGAGACTGGTCAGTACCAGATGGGTGACCATTTAAGAATTCTAGGCGCTGCATGTGCTCTCCGCATATCTCGGCATTTGTTTCCAGTCGTCCTATAAAGACATTTCACTTGCCACTGGTATTTAACAATGTCGACTCAGGAGAGGTGTGGTTGGAGATTGCGCACCTGCTGCCACAACGATTTCACGTGCAGGCACCCTTTCATTGATATCCATAGTTTGTCAAAGACTGAAGGAGCCTACACACACACACTAGCACACACCCACACACCCACACACACCCACACACGTATATATATGTGTGTATATATATGTGTGAGTGTGTATGT
Source organism: Euprymna scolopes (assembly GCF_053919585.1). Lineage (NCBI taxonomy): Eukaryota > Metazoa > Mollusca > Cephalopoda > Sepiida > Sepiolidae > Euprymna > Euprymna scolopes. Next base: position 125,468,052 of record NC_136498.1, on the reverse strand, counting down.
GGTGTGTGTGTGTGTGTGTGTGTGTGTGTGTGCGAGTGCGTGATATTTATTCGCGTACAATTAATACAAGAACTTCTTTGATAATAAACAAATAACTAATAATACCTTTGAAAGCAAATTCTTTTTAGTTTTACGTCAGAGAAATGTTAATTTCAAGCGCTTCAACCTCTAAACAATAGACGACGTCACATTGCACAAGTGCGTGATAAACATTTCAGATATATATTTGGTCAAGTATTTTAATTTTACATATTTTTTTCATTCATTCAATATAGCGCTATAATAGCTGATTTCATGCTTAATTGTCATTTACTTACTAGAATGACCAGCTATAAATAGAATATAAATAGTTGAAATTCCAGTCGAAGAAATGTTGTATCGGTATGCCACCTCGAACAAAGAAAATACAGGAAACCTGTCTTGTTTCTTAAAAGTTTGTAGATTTTCCATTATGAAATTCGTTTTTTTGTTTTTTTTTTTTTTTTTTTTTTTTTTTTTTTTTTCATGTTTTTACGGTTTGTTGGCTTGCTAAACCTCCTCAACAAGGAATCGACGCTGACTTGGAGTTAAGGGCACAAACTGCAAATCTGAATGTGCTAAGTTCGAATCTAATTCGTTCCACAGAAACACTTTCATTTAAGGATATTGGCAATCTTCACGTTCTCCCTTCTATCGGAACCCATTGCATTTATAGAAAGAATTCTAACTAAAAAGATATCGGGAAAACGAATGCCAACAATAATTATCTAATTCATACGAAATGGATGTATTATGCTCAACAAGATATTCAACAAATTTCAATTCTATTAAAACATATAATTTGAATGATACGAACTATTGCTTGCTATAATCACAGCGTTTCAGCCGATGTACTCTTAGACCTGCTTCAGATTCATCCTTTCGAATTTGAGAACCTAATATTCGGACTTGAACATTTTTATGTAAAACTGGAATGTTCTTCAGACAACGATTATCATTATGTTCCGGCCGTTACAACCTCCGTCTTTTTTCTTATGCATATCTTCAAAACATGGGACTTAATAGTCGAACTTAAGAATTTTTTATATCGAACTCAAGAACTTGTAAGCTATTTTGCACTGAAACGTATATTTAACTCGGGGGTAAGCTTGTATAATTCCGTCGAAATCGTATTTTTTTATTGCCATCCTCAATTCTCTGATGCCCATCTTTCTTTAAAAAAAAAACCCTAACTTGGTTTCGTCTTTCTTGATTGGTCTTCCGGAACGAGGAGTACCATTGAGGTCAAAATTATCGTGTTTGAATCTGATAAACCAATCTCGAACAGTTCTTTCAGCTATAACGTTTTCTCCATATATGGCACAAATATCCTTGGCCACTTTACTCCCTTTTTGACCTCGATTAAGGGTGAAAAGAAGATGTCAAAAATGTGATTTTTGTATCTAATTGACAATCCATTTGGCATTTTGAACAACGAGAAAAAATTATATGAGAAAAAACGATGACCATTATCTTGTAGAAAAGAATACGTGCTTTCTAATGCTATATAATGTTTTGCCAAATATTTAAAAAAATGTTTTAAGAACAAAAGTTTTTATGAAACGGCGGGAACGTATGCAACAGTCTAATATATATATATATATATATATATATATATATATATATATATATATATATATATATATATATATATATATATACACACACATATACGTATATATATACACACACATATATATATACACATATATATATATACATATATATATATACACACACGCACAACCACACACACACATATACATATATATATATATATATATATATATATATATATATATATATATATATATATATATATATATATATAGCCAGTAGAGTTTAGTTTCCTAGAAGTAAATCCAATGAAACAACATGTGTCTACCAAAATAGTGCTCAATGAGTGAACAGAGCAGGTATATTAATTTTATTTATACAAACATTAATGGCTACATATGTGCATACATGTTTCTGTAATCACCCACGTTGGAAGGGGAAAGGGAAGTGAAAAAGATGTTTATTATCTTCAAAGACCTCACTCATCCTTTTACCGTTTTTTATGACTCCCACCCAGGTTGCATGCTAACTTGATAAACGAAATAGGAAAATGTATTTGGTGGAAATATCACTTTCGACGGTAATTCTTGGCCTGAAGACGTAATCCCCCAACGTGGGTGATTACAGAAACATGTATGCACATATGTAGCCATTAATGTTTGTATAAATAAAATTAATATATATATATATATATATATATATATATATATATATATATATATATATATATATATATATATATATATATATATATATATATATAGCTTCCTTCAGATACCAACTGCAAAGGTGCGTGTCGTGGAATTTTTGTATCAATATTTACGTAATCTCCAACTACACCCCTACTCGAGATAAGCGGAAAATACATACACGCAGTCATCATTTTGGTACTAGCCAGGCTCAACGTTGCTTAACTTATATATATATATATATATATAGGAACTTATGAAAATATATATGGCAATTTCTATAACTTACTACCTAGCTCTACTTATGTATTGAGCACTGTTAAAATAAATACTAAAAATTGACACATAAAATTATATTTTTGTATATTAATTGTTGTGATTAAATGAAGTAATCATATATATATATATATATATATGTACACTAAAAATACACTCTTGTAAATAATTGAATTCATTCAAGACGCAAAATAAAAACAAATAACATCTACGTAAATTGCGATACATCCGCATATATAACTCGCATTTAGGTAAGAATCCACTTTAAATAACTCGCATTTAGATAAGAATCCACTTTAAATAATTGAATTCATTCTAGACGTATGGCAAAAGACAAAAACAAATAATATCTCTCTCTCTCTCTCTCTCTCTCTCTCTATATATATATATATATATATATATATATATATATATATATATATATATATATATTTATATATGATTAGTTTTTTTTTTGAAAAAGAATTCCAGCAGAGTGCTCAATTAAAAGGAAAATCCAAATTGTAAGAGCGTATTTATATTTTTTGTACAGAAAGTTGTTAGTTGAGACAGATCATTGGTACCGTCGGTTTCAAGCCCGATAATAAGGCCCGTTTAAGGTATCCTTATCAAGCTGAACACTAATCATATATATCTATATCTATATATATATATATATATATATATATATATATATATATATATATATATATATATGTTATGAGAAAAATAGAAAAAAACGAATGAAATTATTAAAAAATCAACGTTTCGTCCTTATTTCAGAGGACATCTTCAGGATAATTGAAATAAAAAATAAAAATGTAAGAAAAGAAAAAGTCATAGATCGTGCGAAAAAGACAGTTCTTGGATCCAACCCATGTCGGGAAGGACACATAATACGCACATATGTTTGTCCTTCCCGACATATATATATATATGCATTATTCTTAAAAAATATTATTTATTTTTTCTATATTGTTCCTTTCATGCTCCTCTCTTTTGTGTCTCCATCATATTACCCCCCCCTTCAAAAAAATCCATTTCATATCCAAATGTTTTTAAAGTCGGTGTTTTCTTTCTACTCTTACTTTTGGCTTCTTCACCTCTCTTGATGAGAAGCAATCAGCTTCGAAATGCACTGGCCTATAAAAGTTTTTTTTATTATTTCCTTTTCTCTGACGCTTATTGACTTGATTTTGCAATGAAGTACTCATGTAATTTTAACTCATTCTATTTTTTTTTTGTACTTCATCTGAATCGAGTAGAGAGTTTTATCAGGATGCGTTAGTCTTATCATTGACAATGTGTTTTCTGTTTAATCATATTAACTTTCAACATATCTGCGTGTCTGTGTTAATCCGCATGTTTACATTTTTTCAAATGCATCTCCACTGAGACGTAAGGTCGCAGAGCAGCATGAGGTGAGTCAATTGATTGCATACTTCGTGTCCGTTCTTGATAATATATAATTAAAATGAAAAATCGGTTTCACAAGGAAGAACAAACAAAATCAATAAATTGTACGATCGTTTCGGAAACGATGTTTTTATTGAGATAGACAATACGTCTTGAACAATAATTTTATCATTTGATGTTATAAAACAAAGCCTCCTCATCTGCAAAAAGAGTGGGTGGGGGTTTAAAGACACCAAAAATAAAACTAACATTTTTTAAGTAAGGCAGATATATCTTTTATTCGTCCGCCTTTAAAGCCCGTAAGTATCATCGTCAATGCATTTATTGGGATGTTTAATGTACTTTATGAATGGTTGACACAGACACATACACACACACATACACACACATACACACACATGCACACACATATACATACATACACATACACACACAAACAAATACACACACCCATACATACACATATACACACACATGCATACACACACATACACACCCACACACAAACACACACACACACAAACACACACATACACACGCATACACATATACACACACAAACACATACACACATACACACACACCCATACATACACATATACACACACATACACACACATACACACCCACACACAAACACACACATACCCATACATACACATATACACACACAAACACATACACACACACCCATACATACACATATACACACATACATACATACATACATACATACATACATACACACACATACATATATATAAGCCGGTAAAAATAGCTGTTTTGAGGTCAAAATTTTTAAAACATTGGAACTTGGCGTACGTAACATTGAAGTGACTTTGTACGCACGCGCAATGAAAAATTCATCCGGTAAAGTCTTTTCATTTTTATCTATTTTACTGAAGGGTGGAACATTAAAATTGTCGCCCCAGAAGAGACGACATGATTCCATTTACATTTAGTGAATACCGGTTTTCGTTTTTTTTTTTGTTGTTGTTTTTGTTGCCGACAATTTACTGGTTGGCCAGTTGTGTACAAATCCTAAAAGCAATAAGAGTCTTCTTATTATGTTTGTGTGATACAATGTTCAACAAGCGAGGTCGGAGATACGCCGCTGTACAACTCACGATCTCTACCGATCCAAGTTATAACAACAGGCCCATGCTCAAAATGCACCCCTTGATTGGTGATGAAAACGAAGTTTCCGGCCACGGTTATGGTCTTTGGTATGATTTCAAGTGAGGGCCACATCATGCCACCTCATATCTTCAAAGTCAGCTTGAAAGTCAACACCAAAGTCTACCTGGATGTGCTGAAGAGTGTGGTAATATCCTAGTGCAATCAGGTGCTCACTGGCAGACGCTGGGTGTGGCCCTGCCAATAAGTCCAAAGAGACCCAGGCTTGATTTCAGAAGGAGTGCTACGACTTTGTACTCTTCTCTCACTGTCCCCCTCCACCTTTTACCTGAAGCTGCAGAACTACTTCGTTTGGGCATACGTCGAGAACGTCACCAACATGACCCTCCGTAACCCCCAAAGCCAGCCCGATCGCAACCCTCTGCCGAATGTTCCCCGAGCTTTCACCGACGCTTGTGGAAAAGGCATGCTCCTAGCTCCGGCCTCATATCGAAGCGGTGATTGAGGCTGAAAGCGGCTGCATTGAATCAATATGTTTCCAATAAAAGGTTTAAAATAAAGCCGTAGCGTTGTTTTCTTTAGGGGGGACAAATTTATCCTTCCATCTTGTATACTGATCATTGTTGTAATAGCATGCGAAAGAAACCTGTACTCTCTCTCTCTCTCCATATATATATATATATATATATATATATATATATATATATATATATATATATATATATATATATGTGTGTGAAAGTGTTTGTGTGTGTGTCCGTCTGTCTGTGTACATTTCCATACGCAATAACTCTGTCAATTTTTAGTCTACAGACCCTAAATTTGATATACATGGTACTGGGATTTAGGAAAATTTTTGTAATCTATTTGCGGCCAGAAATTTGGCGGTTAAGGGGTCAAAGTTCAACAATTTGACCTTTGAGAACTCTACGAAACTCCTCCGAAAATTTTGGGTCGAAACACTTGAAATTTTAGATATAGGTTCCTTGGACATGGATCTAACTTAATAACTTGATTTGAGCTCAAAACAGTAAATGTTAAGGAGTCATAATAGGGGTCAAAATTTTAAAAAATTGATCTCTGCGGTCTCTACAAAATTACGCAGACAATTTCTGGTCTAAACATCTGAAATTTTACATAAAGGGTATTCAGAGATAGGGCAAGCTTTTTAATCGGTTTGGGTTGAAAATTTGAGCAACCAATATATAAATGTATGTATGTATGTTTGCATGTCTGCCTAAAACTTTCGACAGAGGCAACGAATTTTTACAAGATCAGTATTGTTTTGAAGTTCGACCTTTCAAACGACAAATACGGAAAAATTGGCTAAAAACATTAATATCTGCACTTTCAACTGCGCACTTTTCTACAGGGGAGGTCGATTTTTTCGCCAATATTTTCGAAAGTCATCCTCTCCTTTCGATTGTCTAGCCTTAATTAAAACCTACACCAGTTCCGGTTTGGCGGTGGTCATAACAGCAAAGACATCAGGATTTTCTCCGTTCTTTTTCTCCTTTGCAGTACGCGTTCGAGCCTGCCTTCCAACTACCACGTTTTTTTTTGCTCAACATACACCTCCAAACACTCGGGCCACGTTGGGCTGAAATGCTATGATATATATATATATATATATATATATATATATATATATATATATATATATATATATATATATATATATATGTATATATATATATTACTAGTTAAGGATTTTTTTAACAAAATTGAATAAAAACAACAATAAAAAAGATCGCTTTTGGCATCGAAAAATCGGCACAGATTCTTCCGATTCCAATACTGATTCGATACCCCAAAAAGTTCCAATTTTCTGATTTCTGATTCCGATTCCAATTACTTGCCCCAACTGTAATATATATATATACATAAAGGGGAGTGTCCAACTGAATAGCAATTGTCTGATATAAGGGGGTTTCCCCCACATTGATCAAACATTGCTTTCTGGACGTTCCGGCACGAACACCGGGAACCACACGTTATTTTTTTGCTTCCTCACTGAGCAAATTAGGCATGAGGCCGTTTTTTAATGTGGAGAGAGGGGGAAGGGGGGCCGTCTTCCCGGGGATTAGGGGAACTGGATAGTGACAACTGCTATGAAGGGTTTCCCCTATATTGACCAGTAACTGATTGCTACAAAAGCAATGGTCTTATATATGTCTTGATATGGTCGTGATTGCAGCGTCTGCCGGAGCAGAAACTACACGGGTGAGATTTGATCTTGGCCAAAAGTCCAAGCCCCGTCAAGAAGACGGGGACACACCTTCGCTTCAGATTAGTTTCGTTTTTATGCGAAAAAGCCGAACACACACGAGGGGAGACGAAATGGCAAACATTTTGTAAAAGTCGATTTAAATAAATCTTTGTTTCCCCAAAATGGGAGTGTCCAAATGAATAGCAATCGACGTTGTTTCAATTAGTTTCACTTTATTTATACTAAAAAGCCAAACAAACACGAGAGAAAATTAAATGGAAAGAATTTTGTACAAGTCGATTAAAATAAATCTAGACGCGGCGTGCGTTCGCAAATCGTAGATATTATGATCTAAACGGTATATGAAAAGTTCTAAAAAGTAATAAACCCACGGAGAAAAACCCGAAAAAAATCCTTTGGTGGACATACTAAAAATTCCTTATACATATATATATATATATATATATATATATATTTGATTTTCAGAATGTGAGAGATTGTATAACAAATTCCACAGCCAAACAACGTCGCAGCTCACAAGAGCCATGACAGTCAACGAACCGGAAGTTCAAGACTCGAGTTTCGCCCTCATTTGGGCTCATCAGTTAGACACATCCGAGCTCAGGATTCGAAACCCGAGCCTCTTGCATGCGAGGCAAGCACTCTACCAACAGAGCAAACGCCCCGCACACAAGAATTCCTATTAACCAACACGGATAAAGCAAACCGTCCAACCAGTCAATAACATTTGCCAATGTCTCACAGGTAGGAATTTTTTAACTCGAAGGGACGACGCCATCCAGCAGAGCTGGTTGGACGGCCGCGTCCCTTGTCGAGACGAAGTGGGTTCATTTCACAGTCGGATTTCGGCGCGGTTTGCTTTATCTGCGTTGGTTAATAGAAATTCTTGTGTGCGGGGCGTTTGCTCAGTTGGTAGAGTCCTTGCCTCACATGAGCTCGGATGTGTCTAACTGATGAGCCCAAATGAGGGCGAAACTCGAGTCTTGGACTTCCGGTTCATTGACTGTCATGGCTCTTGTGAGCTGCGACGTTGTTTGGCTGTGGAATTTATTATATATATATATATATATATATATATATATATATATATATATATATATATATATATATATATATAGATTATTAGATATAATATTTTATATAAGACTATCCCGGCTAAACAAAATTGCTCAATATACAAGATAGAGCAAATAAATCATAATTAGGGTATATAAATTTTATTATTTGAAAAAGTTCATTTTCAAATATAGAATTTTTTTGTTTGCAGAGAATACAGTTTAATAAGTATATTTCCTTAATCCATGAGTTTTCGATGCTTATTCATCTCCTCAGAGGAAAATTATTAGCAAACGTTATAAAAGGTTTGCACCTTATTTGCTAATGAAAATAAACATAGAAAAATAATAGTTTTTAAAGTTTTTAAATCATTTTAGCTACACAGAATAAGATAAATTAAATATTGAGGCTGAAAAATAGGATATTGAACTTCAAATCTAAAATGCATGCTTAATCCTGAAATGGAAGTTCCTGCTAGTAGGAAGGTAAAAAGATCTAACACGGATTGTAATTCTTTCATATATATAGGATGAGGGCTGAGTACACAATTTTGCATCTTTTAAGTGTTCTCGTTTTTTGGGAGAGAGGGCAAAGATGAAATCCTTACCCTGTGTCAAATTTTATTGCAATGGCAAGTAAATACGTTACTCACCACTTACCGTTACTATCAAAGTGTTGTATCTGTTTTTGCCTGGTCCGAAGAGAGGACAGGCTTACCTAGGGCTGAATCAATGGCTAGCAATAATAATTCCATCCCTTAGTAGGGGGCCAGCAGGAGGGAACATTTTCACCGTTGAGAGGAATATTAGTCTATTGTCGATAGCTCGATACGCCCTTACTGGTGAATCCCGACGGATCTGATCAAAATCTCCGGACTTGGGAAATGGGGTTTCCCGCACATGCAACTGGCTTCGTATTTAAACTTTGCCCTAGCACCAAGCAGTGAAACAACCTTACCTTGTTGACTTTCAAAAGTGTATCTGATGTAATGGTCGACTACTTGCTAAGAAGATCAAAATTTGGTTTATAAAGGTCACGTATTACACAAGTCGATAAGGTAATTGTGTTTTGTTTAATAAGCAAGCATTTGCTTTAATATCCGACGTACAGTGTATAATTAACGTTAAATAAATAAAAAAGAGACAGTTGCTTAAAATAACGGACCATTTGTCCGCAATTTTTATGTTCGCACTCTTCAACCATTTACACCCGCCTTCCGCAACAGATACGTGTTATTAATATTTCGTTGCCTTTCGCTCGGGACGTTGACCTAATTAAGTGAAATAAACATCAGCAGCAGCCGTAGTTAATGACTGTGTCAGATCGGTGCAAAACATTTCAGGGGAATTGGGTTGACGGCCATTTTGTTAAAAGGAGAAAAAAAAGCGGCTGGAAATATTGGGTATCGTGTGTGAGAAGGGCCAACGCTTCATGTTCTATCTACTGATCTGTTTCTCTCTTCGCATCATCTCCCTCTTCACACAAAATGCGCACGCATATGAATAGCTCAGGGATAGATGTTTAGGCTTCTAACTATGCGGTCCCGATTTCGAATCTTGCTAGATTCAACCACTCTGATGAGTCGTAGATGATGAAACGCATATACATTGATAATTATATGGTAAAGCAACATATATATATATATATATATATATATATATATATATATATATATATATATATATATATATGTGTGTGTGTGTGTGTGTGTGTGTGTGTATATATATATATATATATATTAATTTCCTACTAAATTTACTAATTAATATACGAAAGTATAGATTTATGCGTAAACTTTAAGTATTTACTTCAAAGGTGCTCAATACGTAGGTAGAGCTAGTTAGAAATTTATAAAATATTTATGGCGATTAAGCTACACTGAAAATTCCGCGTTTCATCCAGTCTAGGACTCCTCAGGCTTATGCGCGAATTCTGTGGTTGTTTATCGTTTTTATATGCTCCTCTTCTATTGAGATTTTAGTTAGCCAATCAGCTTTCTAGTATCCACCGTGCCCTTCCTATTAGCCAATGAGCATGCATTTATCTTCTACAGTTTAATAGATGTTGGGGTTCTTTAAAGTATAGGATAGCAAATTTTTCATGAAGGCATAATCTACATGGGTCGTCTAGGTCCCTACACGTGGTAGCTTGTCTTATTATTTTCCAATGCGGACATTCCCCAGTAGTCGAATGGAAAATAATAAGATCAGGGAAATTTTCATTAGAAATGGTCATTCAAAAGACCTTATTAATGATTGTTATAACAAATAGATTGCAGTTTTTAACTCCTTAAAATATTTGAAGCTTTAAATAACCCTGCATTTAAAATCACCATGGATAGGCGATAGTGGTACAAAAATAACTAAACATTATTAGAAGTATTATTAATTGCTTTTACTCTGTTTCCTTGCGTTTGGTATATACTATTAGACCCTATTTTGCTTCTTTTTGCATGATAGTTTGCCTTGCACTCAAAATAGGAATAATGTGTATCAATTTAAATACCAGTGTGATGCTGGTTATGTAGGGCGGACTTCTTTGTAATTAAAAACTTGTACAAACCAACACGTTCCATCCAATATGAAACAGGGTAGCGTAGGATCTGTGAGTCTCCCTTACTCTGCAACTTTAAGCTCTGCTATTGGCCAATATTTGATTGAGAATCCTTGCTGTGCCAATCAGTATGAAATAGTGTGATTTAAGGTACTTCATAGATCGGAGTTTAAAAATCATTTAAAATTTTGGAATCTGTCTCTATCGGGATTCGGAAACTTACTTTGTGTCAGCAAAAAGAATCGTTAAATCGTTAAAAGCGGTAAATCTCTTCGGGAAACTTAGACCAATTCTCATCTGATTTATCTCCCGTAGCGATGCCATTTTAATGGCTTTATTGTAATCGTCTTTTGATACCTTTAATATATACATTTAAAAGTTCGCCATTAATATTATTTTCATTGAAATGAAATTTTCTTCTGATGAAAAAGAGCTCTTGAGAGATTTCCGCTAATGTTCATATATATATATATATATATATATATATATATATATATATATATATATATATATATATATATATATATATATAATCTGTAAAAGATATGTGTTTTAAAGAGAAAACTAAATTTGATTAGTGTCGTTTTTCTTTCTTTTTCTTATTTAATTATCGGCGAAGCGAAAGAACAGAGAAAGTAAGAGAGGTCGAATCTACAACGAGAGAAAGAGAGAGTGTATAGAAGAAAAGGAAAGGAGGAGAGAGTTGAAGAAAACGATTATCAGATATTAACACCATCTCCTTAAGGATGAGTCAGCGAGTTGACGAGGTCATCTGGTCAGCACGCTTTCTGCAAAATATAATTTACAGACTTAAATTGCGTTATATATATATATATATATATATATATATATATATATATATATATATATATATATATATATATAACTACTTCATTTACTCACATAAACCTAATATACGAAAGTATAGATTTATGCATAAACTTTAAGTATTTACTTCAAAAGTGCTCAATACGTAGGTAGAGCTAGTTAGTAATTTATAAAATATATATGGCGATTAAGCTACACTGAATATTCTGCGTTTCATCCACTATAGGATTCGTCAGGCTTATGAGCGAATTCTGTGGTTGCTTCTTGTTTTTATATATGTTGAGGATTTCTAGTTAGCCAATCAGCTTTCTAGTATCCACCGCGCCCCTTCCTATCAGCCAATGGGCATGCATTTTATCGAACAAAGGATCTGTTTTATAACTAGGTTAGTGGTTTAAGGTAGACGTTTTCCTTCTATTTTTATATGTATATATATGTGCATGTGTGTGTGTACACATAGGTATATATATATATATATATATATATATATATATATATATATATATATATATATATATATATATATATATATATATATATATAAAGGAAGGAAAACGTCTACCTTAAATCACTAATCTAGTTCTAAAACAGATCCTTTGTTCGATAAAATGCATGCCCATTGGCTGATAGGAAGGGGCGCAGTGGATACTAGAAAGCTGATTGGCTAACTAGAAATCCTCAACATATATAAAAACAAGAAGCAATCACAGAATTCGCTCATAAGCCTGACGAATCCTATAGTGGATGAAACGTAGAATATTCAGTGTAGCTTAATCGCCATATATATATATATATATATATATATATATATATATATATATATATATATATATATATATATATATATATATATATATATGTGTGTAGTGTCCATCATTCACACTGAGGAAGGCCGAAGGATCGGTCTAAAATATGTCCTTTTGAAAGAAAAGTTTCGTTTTTTTTAGAAGAATTTTGTATTACTACACGTCAAACATAGGAAATAAATACGTAAAAATACGAACATTTATCTATTTTTCGTATTGATATTTTTTCGTACATATATATATATATATATATATATATATATATATATATATATATATGCGTTTTATTTTTCATTACCGTATCTTTCTGTTAAGTTACATTATTGTTTCAGCTACTTGGCCGTTTTTTTTGGCCGTCTGTAGCATCCTCAGACTTTAACAGAAACCTTAAGTTTTTATTAACTGCCATTTCCACTATATTTATATATATATGTATGTATATGTGTGTGTGTGTGTGTGTGTGTAGAGAGAGGATATTTTGTTCTAAAGAATGATATTTCACAACTTAAACAAGGATTAAGAAACCCTCTCCCTCTTTTTAAGCTTGAGATAGAGCGTTATAAATAGTAAGTTGTGTCCCTTTTGTCCTTTGAAAGCAATTCCCTTCCGATTGAAAGAAGAAAAAACAGAGGAGAAAAAAAAACATCTAAAAAAAAGCACGTAATTGGTTTGAACTAAATCTGTGTGTCGTGTCTTTAGATAAGAGGATCTTCTTCTCGGCAAATGGCGTCTCTTTGATGTTTTAGTTGCTCGGCTTGTTCGGCACGCGCACCTTTGCCTCTCACATTACAAACAGCTTCGCAAATGTCAATAGCATGAAGAATAACAGAGGAAAACGCCTTTCGCGCCTCACATATCTACAGAATGAGCCATTGAGTTATACTAATATCTTTCTTAGGAGAACCAATATTTCTCAAAATTATTCGCAGCCAGCTTTTATCCTATTCTTCAGTTACACTCTGTTCCGTTTTCCTGCTTTCCAACTAACTACAATAAGATTGTCTTCAAGTCCAATGCGAACAACTTCTTGATGAACTATCCCCTTAAGTAATCCAATTCACCAAATTTCCATCACTAAATATGACTACATGTTCTCCTTAAGCACTGTACACTCATTAACCCTTATCCTCGAGTAGCTTTCGGACCTTGATAAGTGATGACACCTTTGTAAAAAACAGCTATTTATCTCCCTGTAACGTAAATAAAAACAATGTAAATAAATAATAAAACTTCTGAATTTGAACAGCGACGTAAAAGGAGAATAATAGGATGACCTAAATAAATAAACGACGTAAATAAAAAGGTGAAGAAAATGGTAGTGGTTAAATGGCATAAGAAATCCATTTCCGCGCCTCATACAGAATGAGGGATCATGTACCAAGTTTTTATTTAGTAAACAGGTGTTTCCCAACCTTATTTCGACTGTGGCCCCCTTAATATTATGTGATTTTTTTACGACTCATTAATATCTACATATGTTATCAGCTACCCCTCTTGTCCTTAAAGTACATTTAAAAAAAAAATATTTAAAGTAATAAAAAAAAGGTGAGAGTTGCAGCATCGAAGTAACAGACGGAGAGTAAGAGGATTACTTAAATAAATAAACGACGTAAATAAAAATGAAGATAAAAATGGTAGCAGCATGAGTCAGAGCACAAGATACATACATTAATGTAAAATTGCAAGCATCAGTTTGCCTTCACTGGTGTCCTCGACAAGTCTCCATACAAACCAGCATTATGCAATGTGCAAAATATAGTTTCTCAATAGTGAATGACTGTTCGTGCGTAATGAGAAGCCACATCGTTCAGAAGGTTATCCTGTAATTATGCATGGTCACATGCAGAACGCAAAGGAGTAAACCATTACTACAACTATTGCTATTCGATGCTTAGCAGTCGTTTCACTTGCGCTCGTCAGTAAACTGATTATCTGGTTCTGAGAACTACATAACTTCGCAGATGACCGCTATTGCGTCCCACAGTCGGACAGTACTGGGTGGCCCTGTCGGTGGGGCATTAGAATACGCCGACTGCCCCCATCAATGGGAGTCCTGGATACGACCTTAAACTATATCCAGTGATGAGGCCCCAGCTTGTAGGCTTCGGGGAGTGTGGAGCCACCCTTTAACTACCATTCTCCCAGATCCACTCTGACCCGGAGTGGTAGTACCTATTAGGGTCGCCACTATGGGTTAAATAGAAACCGACGTGAAAACAACAAATATATTCTATTAAAAAATTTTTCTTCAAAATCTTTGGATTCAGCATTAAATAACAAGAAAAGGGTTGATATGCCGTAAAACAAAAGCAACCAACCAACCAACAGTACTGGGAACAATACTCTTCCTATGGAATTCTCGTTTAATTCTTGGCATAGACAGGGTGTGAGGGAAGTTGCGGGTTGTTGCAGCTTGGCGAGCATTTGTTGCAAACGTTTTACACGGAGGGATCATAGATTAGAGCTCAACCGAGCACTTACCATAAAAGTAGCGATAGAGCAGAAACAGACTAGTAACGTCTCTTTTGTCATAAAGAGGAAATAAGAAGGAGAAATGGCCCTCGTCTACTAAATTCCGTAGCCGGTTTTGTATCCTGTCAAGGCAGGAAAGAATACTCCATTCCAGATGTGACAGCAGCGCTATGTTTTAGGTCATATTTGAGTTTTACAAGTAGAGCATTGCGCCGGGACTGAGGTACTTTCTGAGGCAGCGTGACAATCCTACTATCGTTTATCCCATTTCACCACTGGCTCCAAGTCGGACGAGAGATCATTATAAATCCTGATCTTTGACGGCCTTAGAAGTGTTGTCATAAATGGTAGTATCTTCTAAATAGATGCCGAGGCATGCGCGCAGAATCTGGTTTGGGGGGTTGTTGATGAAGATCAGGAAGACAGTTGGAGCTCAAGATGTATCTCTGAGACAAACCATCGTTAATAGTTTCAGCTTCGGATTTTTGCCCATCAATGACTACTTTAATAAGCCGGTTAGAAAGGATTTTATGGTTCGCAGGACGATTCCACCTATGCGTACTTTAAAAAAATTTTTTTATTCAATTTCCAAGCCAAAGGCACAGTCCAACTTTGAAGCAGGGGGCTACTATCAGGGACTTAATTAGCGGGGTCATTATGAAGGGAGATGAGTAGAAAGATGTTTGTTAACATTACACTTGAACTTCTGCATATCAGTGCAGTTGGGAAAGCAGAATCCCGGAAGGAAGTTCCAAAGACCCGCAGTTCTGGGGAAGAAACTATTGGAGTATCTAGGGGTCTCTAATGTAAAGGGATGAGACTTAGTAGCTTGTCGGGTTTGTCGGGGGTAGTCATGTCGAGGAGGTACAAGTGTTTGCAGTTCGTCAGAGCATTCACCATTAAAGTATTTGTAGAACAGGCAGAGGGATGCAACATCTCGTCGATGGGACAGAGGCTGAAGCCTATATGACAGTTCAGGACCTATCAGGTTGGCGACTCTTTTTTGAACCCTGTCCAGGAGCGAGAGACAAGCAGCAGATGCACCAGCCCAGATGTGACAACATTACTCCATACATGAGCGAATGGTGGCCTTATAGAGGTATAGGATACTGTCAAGTGTAAGTAGTTTTCTAGCACGGTAGAGGGGGCCAACCTTCCTTGCAGCAGCCTTGGCAATGCTCTCAATGTATCTATTCCAGTTCATATTCCCTATAAACGTTAGGCCGAGGAGTTTAAAAGAAGTACTTTCAGGCAATGTGTTCTTGGCCATTGCTATTGGTGGTAGAGAAGGTTTCTTGTAGTTATTGAAGGAAACAATCTTAGTCTTAGCAGCATTGAATGTGACCATCCATTTTTGTCCCCATTCCACTACAGATTGGAGGTCATCCTCTGGTGTTTCTGCCATTTCCTTAGATATGTGTTGGAAATTTTATTAAATTCTCTTTTACGCTAAACCCGATAAAATGATCTAGATATGCCTAAAGCTATTATCCTAGAAACAATCCCCCGGTCCCTTTTCGTATTACCGTCAGCACATCAGCTGTTGATCTCTAAGAACAGAATCCGTATTGCATGTCACTGAATAGGTTGTTATTGTTCAGGTAATTGACACTTCTCTATTTATCACGGACTCAACCAACTTGCACATCTGTGGCATATTAGTTTGTACTGAGATTTTGAAATACTGAGCAGGATTTCTAAGGTATTGGGAAACATCCCTTCTTAAGGCAACTTTTGAACAGCTTAGTTAGAACAGTTAGTATAGGAGCTAGTTCCATTTTCAGTCTTGAGAGCAGAACAGCGTGTAAAAGTCGCCCAAATTAAAGATACACGCGACTTCGTTTCGTAAATATTATAATCTACGTAGCATATAAAAGGTTCCAAGAAAGAGTTAACGCCACGAGCGCCCCACTCCCCCCCAAAAGCATTTGCCGGACATACACAAAAAATGCACACACATATACACACACTAACACACATTTTGCCTTATATATATATATATATATATATATATATTGAGAAAAATAGAAAAACCTAATGAAATTATTAAAATAATCAACGTTTCGTCCTTATTTCAGAGGACATCTTCAGGATAATTGAAGTAAAAATGCAAGAAAAGAAAAAGTCATAGATCGTACGAAAAAGAGAAAAAAAAATGTACATATTTATTTTAACGCATTTTTAAAAGTGTATATATAGACATCGAACAAACCCAACCTTCCCATACGCACACATATGTTTGTCTTTCCTGACATGGGTAGGATTCAAAAACTGTTTCTCTTTTTCGTACGATCTATGACTTTTTCTTTTCTTGCATTTTTACTTCAATTATCCTGAAGATGTCCTCTGAAATAAGGACGAAACGTTGATTATTTTAATAATTTCATTCGGTTTTTCTATTTTTCTCAAAACATAACGGCAACCCCCGCTGGTATTTTTACATTCCTTATACACACACACACACACACACACACACACACACACACACACACACACATATATATATATATATATATATATATATATATATATATATATATATATATATATATATAACCTTATGTTCGAATAGACCAGCGATTCAGTGTTGTGAACGTTGAAATCACTGCATCTTGTCTAAAACGTGGCTTCTCCAAATCTCCGCATCCTGGCTGAACCGATGCTTCCACAAAGTCGTATTCATCTTCTCCAAGAAATCTTTTTATATTCCACGAACAGGTGACCCTATGAGACCCCCACCCGACGTTAGCAGCTTCCGGTTCTTATAATTTAACAGCTTTAATCCCTTGAGCCCATTTTCTCTCCTTGCCCGAAAAGTTCTTTGCCAACAAAATAACGTCATATATCTGGGATAGCATATCTTAGACAATATCTGCATTATTTCATGTACGCATGGGATAAATGGTTTGCTGACAAATGCTTTTCGACAGCAGTGTTCTCCACAACTCTGGCCACATACCAACATTATGCGATGCGTAAAATATAGCTTCTCCACAGTTAATAAAGCGTAATGAGAAACCACGTCGTTCACAAGGTTACCCATAAATATATGCATTCACACAGACAGAACGCAACAATTCTAAAGGAGCAAACCATTGCCACAAATTTTAGCAGTAGTTTCAGATGCGCTCATCGGCAAACAGATAACCTGATTCTCAGAACAGCATGGCTACGCAAACGATCTTAAGAAACTCCGACTTACGTTTGGGCGATCGGGTTTCGATCCTGGCTTGGGTTAGTAGCTTGGCTAGCCGTACTGATGAGCTGTAAAACAGCGAAACAGTACTGTGTGTGGATTATTATAATGCTCCCTATATTAGGTTGAGCATTTGGAAAGTGATATACAAATTAACATTAGTGTATGAAGTGATGCTCTTTGTGTAACCAAATTGAGCTTAGGTACTTTGGACAATGTCAAAACATTGTTAATTCACTGACCTGGCTTGAGGTAGTGGCTTGTCTAGCTGCACTGAGTAGCTGTGAAACAGCGTATCAGTACTGTATGTGGATGACTATATGTAGATTATATATGTATACTAGCAGAAGTACCCGTCTTTGATTAGGTTCAAAAACAGCCTACAGAAAATGGACTGTGATTGATGAAAGTATGATAGGTTATGAAAAGGAGGGGGTTGTAAAGAGATAGGTTTTGATACTCAAAAATTTTACCCTAAGCAAAATATGATGAAAGTAAAGATAATTTTCGCGAAAATATATTGTTTCCATTCGTAGACAAGAGTGACCAAGAAAATGATGTTTCCTTACAAATCGATATATCAACATAATTCCCCTATCTCTACTTACAGCACCATGACTCGTGGCGTAACGGATATAAGTGCTAAGTTTTATCGGTTTTAAATGACGATTATGTTGCAGTTGAAGGTTCCAACTTCCGTACGGGTTATACTAAGAATACAATAACGAATTACTTAAGATCTCTACACGGTCATGGTTGACGGAATAAGAATAATTAACCGTTGTATAATAGATTCTGTAGAGATTTCCGAGTATGAGATAAAGATTTCTGTTCGACGATACACACCCGAAGAAGGTTGGAGGTTACATCGGCCAAAACGCTGTGAGCATAATATCTGTTGTGGAGACACCTATAATTAACACAGGCGGGTGAGTGAGATATATAAAGGCATCAATCACCAATACCGGGGGAGTCCGGCAACGGCCGCCAAATAGGCAAGACGCTTATGCTGCCTCCAGTAAGACATGCAACACGCCACCTGCCGGAATATCTTCAACTGAAGTATATCTGAAGACATGTAAATATGTATAACTTTTCTTCCTAATATATTATTCGTGCTCTTGTTAATTATTTGTGCAGATACAACAATATCCAAAAAAAAAGTGTCTGGAAAATATAAAGACAAATTTGAATTTGAAAGTTTAATAATTTTTGCTGGAGATTTATTTTAATTTATCTTTTTTGTATTTTAATTTAGGCTTTTTTTAAAAATTATTTTTTTGTTTAAAAAATGCATGTTTCACTTTTTTGTAGATCTCTGTTTTTAGTCGGTATTTTTTTTTTAATTTGAAGTTCATCGATTTAAATTTGCTTTTTTTATTTTGAGAGATTTTTTTAATTTAAAATTCATGTTTCAATTTGTGGTGGATCTGTTTCTATTTTTAGTTGAGAATTTTATTTCTAAAATTTGTACGTTCTGCTTTTAATTATCGTAATTAGTTGGAACAATTACATTGAGAGCATTGCCAGGACCGCTGCGAAGAAGGTAGGTTCTCTCTACCGTGCTAGAAAGCAACTAACGCCCGAAAGTATCCTGTACCTCTATAAGGCCACCATTCGCTCAAGTATGGAGTATTGTCATATTTGGGCTGGTGCATCTGCTACTAGTCTCTCGCTCCTAGACAAGGTTCAAAAGAGACTCGCCAACCTGATAGGTCCTGAACTTTCATCTTTCATCGAAATCTTGCATCCCTCTGCTTGTTCTACAAGTACTTTAACGGTGATTGCTCTGACGAACTGCAAGCACTTGTACGCCCTCGACCCAAATACCCCCGTCAAACCCGACAAGCAGCTAAATCTCACCCCTTCACAGTAGAGATCCCTAGATGTAAAAGAGCCTTCTACTCCAGTAGTTTCTTCCCCAGAACCGCTAGACTTTGGAATTCCCTTCCGGGTCCCTGCTTCCCCAACTGTACTGACATGCAGAAGTTCAAGTGTAACGTGACCCGACCTTGCTGCCCAACTCCCTACATAGTACCCCTGTAGCTTATGTCCCTGATAGTAGCCCCTACATCAAAGTGGCAACGTGCCTTGTTTGGGGTGAAAATGTAATAAAAAAAACAAAAAAAAAACTTGAAATTTGTAGTTAGGCCTTTTTAATTTGAATTTCATCTATTTTGAGTTGAAATTCATCGTAATTAATTTTAATGCAAAACAGCTATCGTTTTATTCTTGATGAGCTTGGCTTTGCTCAAACGTAAGCGACCAATCCTGTCCAGTGGAAATTTTTATTATATAAATAGTTTTGTCTTTTTTTTAACGGAAGTTGACCGGTTATGACGGACATTGGTTTGGAAGTGTGTCGCGAAAACAAGGAACGGCACAAACTAAACTCGTTTTATCGTTTTTAATTAGCTCAAAAGCCATTTAACAAGAAAATGTTCAATGCAAGCCAGGAAAAAGATGACTTTTTAGAATAGTGGCGCTCCTCTAATATACTTGTTCACCTTGGTTTAGGAACAAGTGAACCGTAATACTTGACTTTTGAAGATACACAATAATTCTAGTCAGAAATTATTTTCTTAAATCGTATTTCTAATAATGAAATGAAATTCTTATTTACTTGTTCAATCTTAAAAACTTTAATTCTATACGTTTAGTACTTGGCGGCCAAAAAAATTGTGAACCGACCTACCGCTTCTCTGAAAAAAGCCTTTTGTAGACATACAGAAAAAGTGAACACACACACATACATACATACATACATTTTCGCTTTTATATATATATAGATTGGTCGACCTTATCTGGTTATGTGAGTTGGTTTCTACATGCTAGGGTTTTTTTCTTAGTTTTCCAGGTGCTTTCAACTATGCTTTATTAACCCGTTATTCATTCTAATTGACCTATTTTCCCCAGGTTTCTTTGAAACGTTATTTATGCGCCAATACTAACACCATTCTCATAACTTATTCATTCTTTAATATTCAACAAGTTTCATATATTTCCGTTTGTTTTCCAGCCCTCTTGCTCTTTAAACTACTGACGCAGCAAAGTCGATTATTTAGCACGTGCTTTTTCTTCCTGTTAATTATTATCACGTCCAGTTGTCCTGCTTGGATAAGTTTTGCGTTTATATTTCCATATCACGAAAGAAATTATAATTTTAATTTTTTACAACACATCTGCGTGTATCATTTTTCTTGGTGTTCACATCTATATATTTGCATATTCCCCAGTGGACTGCTCTTCTCCCCCTATTATTTGTACTCTTTTGCGGCTAATTTTCTGTATTCACTTACTATGTACCTGAGTGTAACGTTTTAAAAAATTCATTCCATAATGTCTACATTTGTTGTTTTACTAAAGTGAACAACGCAAGGTACAAGGTGCCTTAAAAAAGTTTCTTTTTTTTTACATGGAAGTCACCACTTATCAAGGCCCGGGAGCCCCTCAGGGTTAAGGGTTATTGCGTGTACAGTAATCAATGGGATAATATCGTAGTAATCGTTAGTAATGGAGATTTGATAAAGTGTCTTACTTATGGGGGCGGTTTATCAGGAATTTGTTTATGTTGGACTTGAAGACATCCAAGGTGTAGTCAGGTGGGAAACAGGCAAACGGAAGAGACTTCCGCAGGCGTGCAGTTCTAAGAAAGAAGCTTTGTTCATGGAATCTACGTTTTTATTTAGGCACAGATAAACAGTGGGGGAAATTATTGACAGTGGTTTCAGCTAGACGAGTGTTTTTCGTGAAAGATTGGCGAGGGGGGCACTTTTATTGATAGTACATACATGAAACTCTAGTCCATTTGAAAGTAATCTCCTCTGGCTGTAATGCATTGTGCCGTTCTAACAACTTCTGGAAGTCCTCTTGTATGAGCATGTCAAAACCTCTTTCATTTTCTCAAATGTCTCATAACGACAGCCTCTAAGCTTTTTCTTGAGTTTAGGGAATAATCAAAAGTCCCAGGGAGAAATGTCTGCTCTATATAGAGAGTGAGGAATTGTCTTGATGCCCTTGGTCATAACAACGTCTTTCTTTTTGATCTTCTCTGAGCACACTTGGGATAAACTTTGCGCAAATTTTCGATTATCTATAATTTTTTTTTTTTATTACATTTTCACCCCAAACAAGGCACATTGCCACTTTAGTGTAGGGGGCTACTATCAGGGGAAACATCTACTGGGGTACTATGTAGGGATTTGGGCAGCGAGATGTTGGTTCACATTGCACTTGAACTTATGCAAGTCAGTACAGTTGGGGAAGCAGTGACCTGGAATGGAATTCCAAAGTCTAGCAGTTCTGGGGAAGAAACTACTGGAGTAGAAAGATCTTTTACATCTAGGGATCTCTACAGTGTGGGGGTGGGATTTTGTAACTTGTCGGGTCTCTCGAGGGTGTTTACGTCGTGGGGGCACAAGTGATTGCAGTTCATCAGAGCATTCACCATAATAATACTTGTAGAACAGGCAGAGGGATTCAACGTTTCGACGATGGGGCAGAGGCTGAAAATTGCGTAGTTAATAAGCAGCAATAGCTAATTCCTCCACTATCCAACAACCAGAAGGTCGCATGCGCAGAATACGAGAAGGCGGAACTACTTGCCCGGCGATTGGCCTCCAACTCATCTTTAGAGCACACAAACGACTCTCTCCTAAAGTTACCTCTGCGGACGGAAGCCACACTAGATAATGTAAAATCACTCCTTCTCATATCCGGGATATCATAAAAACTTAGGCACCTCCAAAGATTGTGTGCCTGATCTCATCCCTGCTATACTAATTAAGAAATGCTCAGCTGAACTAAACCCCGTACTTCCCAAACTCTACAATAAATGCCTTGCTGAATTTAATAGCTGGAAGATGGCCTCCGTGATACCAGTCTCCAAGAATTCTGGTGAAAAGACTGATCCTCTCAATTATCGCTCTATCAGTCTCCTTCCACTCTTCGCTAAAACTTTGAGACCTTAATTAATCAAGCACTAGCCCACCGCCTTAAAAAAAACAAATCTTCTCTCTGACAAACAGGATAGATTTAGGCAATATCGTTCTACAACAGATATTTTAACAGTCATCTCTGAACGCATAAGGCGAGCGAAACCAGGGCTGTAGCCCTTGATATATTCAAGGCTTTTGACAAAGTCTGGCACGAAGGGCTGTTAATGAAAATTAAATCATACGCTATAACTGAACGTATAAATAGCTCCTTCTTAAACAATAGGACCATCCAGGTTGTCATAAATGACCATCCATCGAATAAACATAACAGTAATGCGTATATACAAACAAATTCAAATG
>NC_136498.1:125394542-125439542 GCF_053919585.1 Euprymna scolopes | reverse complement strand
TGAACTCCATAGAATGGAAATATGTCACAAAGTTTAACAAGGTTTTTTTAATATAGATCCACAGAATATTGTGATAAGTGTTTCACTGTTAACAGGTATGGTATAATAAATTATGGTGTTTACCTATTTTATTTTTACTTTCATCATATTTTGCTTTGGTTTTGATACCCCCAAATTCGAAGCTATCTCTTTACAACCCTTCCTTTTCATACTTTTATAAATCAGAGTCCATTTTCTGTAGGCTGTTTTTGAACTCTGTCAACGACGGGTACGTTTGTTAATATATATATATATATATATATATATATATATATATATATATATATATATAAAGTTATGAAAATATATATGGCAATTAAGCTTCACAGAATATTCCGCGTTTCATTCTAGTGAGAATTCATCAGGCATATATATATTGGGGAGAGTTAAAAGTATTAGAGAAAAACAAGATTTATCGGGATAATGTAAATATCGACAAATTTAAGTGGAGCTTGTGTAGAAGATAAAAAATAAAAGAATGTCAATATAAAAATATATACTTGTACATATACATTTAATCGTTTACCATATATATATATATATATATATATATATATATATATATATATATATATATATATATATATATATATATATATATATATATATATATATAAGTAAAGAAATATAAAGAACAATTGTTTTCATTAATGGCATATTTTTTGTTGAATATCGTATTTCATTGCCCATAAGAATGATGGCGAAATTTCATTCGATCCAGGGACATAAACTTCGGGTGAAAGCGATGAAGACGCCATTGTTGAAACAAACGGTGAACTTCCGGTGTCTGGTTCTCGCACTTTTTCGACTTTTCAATGTAATACATTTTTTAAAACCACCGAGGCGAAACTTTCTCATTTGAACGTGTGAACGGTTACCAGACGACGGTTGTGAGTCATGCAAGACGATGACGCAGAAAATTATGTCGTACGAGTTATACTCAATAACCACACGACAAACACCACATATGTCTCTTGTGGCAGAAAGGGGTGGTAAGGAAGATAAAAGTATATCTACTAGATTTCGAAGTTGATTTTGAACGCTGTCAGCGCAAGAAAGAGGGCTCCGACCAGGTTCTTCCAAGATGTGACAACAGTACTCCATTTTGGGACGTATTTGACTCTCATGCAGGTAGATGTTTGTGTCGGAAGTGAGTAGATTCTGGAGCTGTTGAGTGAGGCAACTCTTTTTACACAAAACTTGGCAAAAGATTGGCTACTAGCCATTTTAGATCCGAAGTGAAAAACTGGCTTAGAAGCTCGTAAAACTTGACAATTCCTCGAGACGGGAGCCATTAATTTCAATTTGGGCCAAGTGGAAATCAGTGGTTAATGGTGTAAAAATAGAAATTTGGTTTTCAGTCCATTAAAATAGACCAGTCACTTTTTAACTCCTGGCACATGGTCGAAGTGGAAGGAGAGAGGGAAAGAGAAAGAACTTTTTTTTTGTCATTGCTGGCCTTTGAAGTGTTGCCGAAGATGGTAGTGTCGTCTGCATAAATGTCGACGAATGAGCTTAGAATGCTATTTAGGAGACCGTTTATCAGGAAAAGTGTTAGTTCCAGGATGAATCCTTGAGACCCCCCAGCGTTGATGCTTCGAACTTCTGTTCATTGACGACTACTTCTATAATCCTATCACAGGAAAAAAAGAATTTGATGGTTGAGAGAACATTTGCAGATAATCCGTAGCTGGAGATCTTGTGAAGTAGACGTTTATGCCAAACCTTATCAAATTTTATAGAATTAAAATCCTCGTTAATAGATTCAGTGATATTTTAGGATAGTACAGTCAGTACATTAACTGTAGATCTCACGGGACAGGAAACATATTGCTTGTCACTGAGTAATTTGTTTTTACTGATGTGATTGACCATTTTTCTATTTATCACGTGTTCGGACAGATTGCTCATGATTGATCGGTATGTACTGAGACGCAGAAGATCGATCTCTAGTACTTCTTTGTACGAGTTTTTCTGTGTTGGAAAGCATTTCTCCTTTCGTTTGTGCAGGCTTGCAAACGTAAGAGCTAGTTGCAGATTTTTTAGTACAATGATTGGAATGTTGCCCTGTCCAGTTGCTTTGCTGGAATCGAAATTCTTGATAAGTTTGACAATATCATTGGCTAACATATAGATGTCGCTCAGGTTAATCTTGTTCCTGACAGAAAATTCAAGAGGTTGATTGCCCAGGGTGGAATTTGATGCAAAGTTCTTAGCTTTGTCGGATGCTGACGTAATCATCTTAGGCCTATTACTAATGGTTGAGGAAGAGCAAACGCATCTCTTTAGGACCTTCTTTCTTATTCGCAAAAACAGATAAGAACCAAGCCTGTTGCCACATCTGGGCAGGAGCGGCTAGAAAGGACTTATCCAGCCTTGATAGAGTTAAAAATAGACTTCGTAGCCTCGTAGGAGATGCCCTTTTCTCTTCCCTGCAACCTCTTGCTCACGGAAGAGATGTAGCGAGTTTGTCTTTGCTTTATCGTTATTTTCATGGAAAGTGTTCGACTGAGCTTCAATCTATGGTCTCCCTCGCCAAACTTTCACAAGAAACACTCGTCTTGCTGAAAACACTATCAATAATTCCCCCACTCTTTATCTGTGCCTAAACCTAAACGTAGATTCCATGAACAAAGCTTCTTTCTTAGAACTGCACGCCTATGGAATTGTCTTCCGTTTTCCTGCTTTCCAGACGACTGCAATATGGTTGTCTTCAAGTCCAACGTAAACAAGTTCTTGATGAGCCGTTCTACTTGTTAACAAATTTACCGAATTTCCATTACTAATGATTACTATATTGTCCAATTGACTAATGTACACTCTTTAACCCTTATCCTCGAGTGGCCTCTAGGCCTTGATAAGTGGTGATGCCTATGGAAAAAACAAAAGTCTCTGATCATCTACTTTAGATTTGATGAACTGAGAATATAACTATCTCGCATTTTTATAGCATGTTCACATGTCCAGTTGCTTTGCTGGAATCAAGGTTCTTAATAAGTTTGATGATATCATTGGCTAACATATAGATGTCGCTGAGGTTAATCTTGTTCCTGGAAGAAAATTTAAGGGGAAGACGCTCTTGATTGCACAGGGTGGAAACTGATGCACATTTCTTGGCTTAGTCAGATGCTGACGTGAGCCTATTAATGGCACTTGGTGGAGTTAGGGTTAAGGTTAGGGTTTAGGGTTTAGGGTTAGGGTGTAGGGTTAGGGTTAGGGTTTAGGGTTAAGGTTAGGATTTAGGGTTTAGGGTTAGGGTTAGGGTTTAGGGTTAGGGCTTAGGTCTAGGGTTAGGGTTAGGGTTAGCGTTTAGGCATAGGGTTTAGGGTTTAGGGTTAGGGCTAGACTTAGGGTTAGGCTTTAGTGTTAAGGTTAGGGTTTAGGGTGTAGGCTTAGTGTTAGGGTTTAGGGTTTAGGGTTAGGGTTAGGGTTAGGGTGGACCACACGCATCTCTTATTTGTTATCCACCAGAACAGATGAGAAACGAGCCTCGGATTATCTACTAGACTTGATGAACTGAGCATATAACTCTCGCATTTTTTATAACCTTTATTCAGTGGTTGCTGGCAGTCTTAAAAGCGGCTTTAGTTCTGTCCTAGCAGTTCACATGTTAAATATCTAGGTGGCAGAAAAATAAACAAATACACGGAGTTTACCAAGGAGCTGAAACAAATATGAACTATGAAGAGACTAAGTGCAATAACAGTAATTATAGTCGCACAAAAGAAAATATAGACTAAGACAATTAGAATCAAACAAAAGATTGAACGGATGGGCGATAATTAAGAAAACAATTAAAATAGTAGTACTAGCAGGACCCGTGGAATTTTCCATGGAATAAAAATATATTTGATTAGCAAATATGTTTTGACAAAGCTGGTATATTTTTTGATAGCATAAAAATAGTTTTGCGGACAGAAAAAAAAATAATACGCAGCAAATATGAGTTTATTAACATTCATATGAAAATAGTATCCATTGTATTTTTAAATATAGAACTAGCTCAAATAATATAAATTAATAAATACTGATATAGACTCAGAATATAATGTTGTGCTACATAGTTCAATACTAATAAGAAAATTGAATTATAATTAATTCACTCCTTCAGTCCAGCGCCTCTTGACAAAACAATTTCCCTTTTTTACCTTACGTTTCACCGATTTCTTTCTTCGGTGAAAAACTGCTGCAGCTCAAAATTAGTACGGGTTTCTTTTGCATACTATTACAACAATGATCAGTATACCAGATCGAACGATAAATTTGTCCCCCCTAAAGAAAACAACGCTACGGCCTTATTTTAACACTTTCATTAAATTCAGGTAACTTGATTATGCAATAGAGCTGACACATATTCAATATAGCCATCTTCAGCCTAAATCACCGCCTCGATATGGGCCCAGAACTGTGAGGATACCTTTTTCACAAGTGCCAGCGAATACTTGGCGAATACTCGGCGAATACTCGGCGAATACTCGGCGAATACTCGGCGATCATGCTAGCTTTTTCTTGTATGAGGTCATGTGGATGATTTTCTCGATGTATGACAACGAAACAGTCCAGCGGGTTAAGGTCGGGGATGGGAGGGGTCAGTGTAAGAATCGTACAAAGTCGTAGGACTCGTTCTGAAAACAAGCGTGGGTCACTTTTGATTTGTGGGCCGGCGCCGAGTCCTGCTGTCACACCAAGGGTCTGCCTACATCCACCTAATTGCACAAGGAGATCACCACACTTTTCAGTACATCCAGGTACACTTTGCTGTTGACTTTCAAGCCGACTTTGAAGATGTGAAGTGGTATGATGTGGCCCTCATTTAAAACCACACCAAAGACCATAACCAAGGCCGCAAACATCGTTGAGCTATGCCTGCAAGTGTTGAACCGTCCAAATTTGCATTTTGAGGGTGCTGGCAATAGTTCTGTTGTCATAATTTGGATCGGTAGGGAGCATGAGTTGCACAGCGGTGCATCTCCGATCCCGCTCAGTGAACATTATTTCACTTTCAGATATGATAGAAGACTCCTATGGCTCTTGGGATTTGCACACAACTGGTCAACTAGTAAATGGTCTGCAATAAAAAAAAACGGTTATTTTTATAAAATGGAAATGGAATCATGTCGTCTTTTCTAGGGCGAACATTTTGTCGGTCAACATTGTAATATTATAATCGTATTCGACAAACTTTGTCGAATTATGAAAATTTTGTATAACTTTCTTACAGGTTTGTAAGTTTTTTTTTGCTGAATATTTTCAATAACAAGATTTTATTTTATTTTATGTATATACATATATATATTAGTATTAGGACCAATTATCGGGGACGGAATCAGGAAAATCGAAACTTTTTGGGGTATCGGAATCGGTATTGTAGTCGGAAGAACTTATACCTATTTTCCAATGCCAAAACGATTCTTTAAATTATCATACATATACATAGAAATGTACACATATATGTGCATGTATGTATGCGTATTTGCATAATTCTTAAAAAAAACAACCCATTGTAAACTGTAATTAACAAGTGGACCTATAGCGACTACGAAAATTTTAAATGGAACCCTGTACTTGTCAAAAACATGATATCTACACTAACCCTTTCCCCCTCTCTCTCCCTCTCTTTTCCTCTCTCTATTCCCCCTCTCTCTCTCTCATCTACTTAATATACCTTGCTGAACAAGCAAAAAGCAGTCAACATTTAAAACCTAAAAATTGAAACTCCCCCCCTCCTCTCCTTACCCCTCTCTTTTTTCTTTACCATCCTCTCTTCACCTCCCCCTCCCTATATCCATATATCTCCACCCACGCCTACCTGAATCTGCTACCCCCACACACGCAATACAATCTAATGTATTTTAACCCTTAAAACTGAAATATTCCTAACACCCGTCTCCCTCCCACTTATTATCTCCTACCCCACCGCACCCACCCCTTTCTTTCGCATTTCTTCTAAAACACTTCTTCCTAATACTAACAACCATTTCTGTAAGGTCTGACGAGGCTGTTGGATCGTAAACATGGTTCAACATCTGAAACATATGATACCGAACAGATAAAACGGTAATAAATATATATATATATATATATATATATATATATATATACATATATATATATATATATATATATATATATATATATATATGTGTGTGTGTGTGTGTGTGTGTGTGTGTGTGTGTGTGTGTATTGAAGGGATGTGGAATGAATGGGCTCATTTCACTTAATCGTCTGATATATCGATTTTGTGTCTAAACGTGAAGTTTCTTTTTATCTTGACCTTTGTCCCTTTTAAGAGTGACTAATCGATATCAATAAGTCGAATTAAGTAACCAACTGTAAGCGATGCGAAAGAAAATTCCTTTTCGTTAACGCAATCTCATTCCATCACATGTATTATTTACGAGAATTGCCTTTTATACATTTCGATTTTCTTATGCTGCTGGCGAAATAATTCAATTTTATAGAAAAATAGTTGAACATATCCGGTGTTGCCCGGTAATATTGTTATGTAGTAGGTCGAACACAAGAAAATATTTGTTAGTTATTTATCCGTCTGTCGATCTATCTATTTTCCTGTGTATTATCGATATATCTATCGATCTAGTTATCTATCTATTTCTGTATCTATCCATCTCTATATCTATCTATCTATCTATCTATCTATCTATATATATATATATATATATATATATATATATATATATTTATATATATTTATCTATCTATCTATCTATCTACCCATATATATATATATATATATATATATATATATATATATATATATATATATATATATATATATATTTCCTTGGATTTTACTTGTGCAAATGACAATTCAATGAACTTTGTTGAAGTTATATATTTGGATTTTACCGTCACTGGACTATTTATCTTCCACCAGACTATCCATTCACGTGTAATCACCTTTTTCTTCACCCTATTCCCTCTGCTTCACTTTTTTGTTATCAAGTAAGATCTTTGACTTACTTGTTGTTTCATCAAATACTTTTGCATGCAAAATCCGATCCCGCATTTTGCTAATTCCTACCCTCCGATGAGAAGGAAAGTATTTCTTCGAAACTCCGCGGATTAAGGACTATCCACTTATCTAGTGTTTCCTTGTCAGATTAAATATGTTTTTAACTCATTTCAAAGTGTTTTTTAACATCTTTTATTAACTGTTTGCTCTCTCTCTCTTTCTCTCTCTCTCTCTCTCTCTCTCTCTCTATATATATATATATATATATATATATATATATATATATATATATATATATATATATATATATATATATATATATAACTGGAGATATAAACAAGAAATGAATATGCAGATTTTTGGAATATGTTAAGGACGTTAATGTGATTATTTACAGTTTAGATTTTTTATTCCTAAACTTTCGGAGTTTACAACTCGGACTTAATGTTACGAACAGTTACTTTATCCAACTTTTCACGACCCCCACCCCGCCTTTTCTTCTCCTTGAAAATATCGCTTTGAACGAAATAATATTCTGAAATCCAAAAAAAAAAAAAAAGAAAAATCTTCAATTCAAAAACAAGTGAAGCATGCATAGTTCCTCGTGAACGGAGCATAAAAAATTGACTAAGTTCAGAATCTGGAGCCCCCCCCCATTTAGCCCCAAAGGTTCCCAGAGGACGTCAAATCCTGGTGAAAATGAACAAACGATGCAGTTTTACCATATGTAAATTTGAGTTCTGCACCATGCAAAAATAAAAATAATAAAAAATGACTAAGTCCATCATTTGCCCCACCCCCCATTTAGCCCTCCAAAATCACCAAGGCATAAACATATTTAAATTTGAGTTCAGCACCATGCAAAACTGCTAAATAGACATACACAGAAAATTTTGGACGAATATGGTAAAATAGTCCCCAAAATGGAGTGTTTTTATTAGCCCTAAAAGAGCCCCTGGGGCACACCAAAGAGTTATCTTGAGTTATAGACAAGCAAACTCATATACAAATCAATTAGTTACAACTTTTCAGAAAGTTTTATAATAATCCAAGGTATCATTTTTTTTACTAAGCACAAAAGTGTCAATTTTAGAGATTTTAACCCAAAAGGCACCCCTAGGGGGGAGCACCGAAGTTTTCCCGGAAAATCCATTCTGTTACTTTGTTTATTCATATCATGTTTAATGTTTCTGAAAAATTTCAAAAAATTCCAAAGCGCAGTTATTGAGAAAAGTGCGGGCAGACGAATGGAAGAACGGACGAATAGACGAACGGACAAGGGTGAATTTACAGGTCCACCCTCCTTTTGTCGATACGACAAGATTTAGTATTAAATTAACTGAAAGGTGATCATATGCTATAAAAACTATATTATTATTATTATTATTATTATTATTATTATTATTATTATTATTATTATAGTAATAGTAATAATAATAATGATAATAATCATAATGATAATAATAATAATAATGATGATAATAATAATGATGATAATAATAATAATAATGATAATAATGATAATAATAATAATGATGATAATAATAATAATAATGATAGCAATAATAATAATGATAATAATAATAATAATGATAATAATAATAATAATGATAATAATAATAATCATATTATTAATAATAATGATAATAATAATAATAATGATACTAATAATAATGATAATAATAATAATAATGATAATAATAATAATCATAATAATAATAATAATAATGATAATAATAATAATGATGATAATAATAATGATAATAATAATGATAATAATAATAATGATACTAATAATAATGATAATAATAATGATAACAATGATAATAATAATAATCATAATAATAATAATAATGATAATAATAATAATGATAATAATAATGATAATAATAATGATAATAATAATGATAATAATAATAATAATAATAATGATAATAATAATCATAATAATAATAATGATAATAATAATCATAATAATAATAATCATAATAATCATAATGATAATAATAATAATAATAATAATAATAATAATAATAATAATAATAATAATAATAATAATAATAAACATGCACCATAAACCTGGAATATTAAAAAATATTGGGATTGAAAAAAAGAAAAGGTTAAGAAAGAATGAATCGAAAATGAATGAGGGTCAGAAAAATAGGGGGAAAAGAAGGAAAACGAAACAATTAACGAAAGAAATACAAGAAAGAAAGAAGGGATCATGAAAAAAAGGGAAACAGAAACGAAAGCAATGAAGCAATGGAAAAATAAATAAACGAGATAAATTTTCATTTATAAAAGATTAGCATGGTGGTCCGGCGTTGCCCGAGCGGAGAGAGGTAGTATACTAAAAATATTGAATAACACCCTAAAAAAATCCAAACAAATTTTGTTTCAATCAAAATAGCAACGAGTACCGGTGCGAACGCAAAAAAAGCCATAACCATAGTAGCACGCTCGAACCTGTAACGCAAAATAGGAAAAGGAAGTGAAAAAAGAAGCTACTGCGCTAGCTGTCACGTCCACGACGACTTGTAACTGCACGTTGTTTCGAAATAACGTTTCCTAAACGTACATTGAGATTTCTAGGCGTTTGACAAAAATGTTGACGCAAATAATGACGGCCAAGTTGACCAGCACAGAATAAGTTCTTTTGGCCAATTTTTGCATAGTTTTCGTCCGAGAGATTGATCTTTCTAATAATATCAACTTTGTCACGGTCTGATGCGTCTGTCAAAACGTTTTGGCGAACATAGCAACACACACAGACACACACTCAAACTAACACACATTTTTTCCATTTTATATATTAGAATATAACAAAGTAAACCATGTTGACGACACAAAGGAGTATGTGAAAAAAAAAACCACCGAAAAATGAAAAACAAAAACAAAAATAGAAAAGCAAAGACAAAGACCGAAAAATATCATCAGTAACCCTGCTGTTTTAACAACGTCGGAGATCACGCTTCTCTAAATTATCGAGCCATGGTAATCTCGCGAAGATAAGTGATCTCGGTCTTAATTCGGAGGTGTATCTGTCCTAGTGAGTCAAACGTGCCCCCAGATACCAATCTGTAAATTTCTACGACTCGCCGCAGTAAATACATCGCCTAGTCCAACACAAACAAATCCCTGATGAACCGTCCCCTTAAGTAATGACACCTTGTCAAATCTCCAATACTAACTATTACTACGATACTATCCCATTGATTACTGTACACACAATAACCCTTATCCTCGAGTGGCTCCTGTGCCTTGATAAGTGGTGACCACCATTTAAAAAAAAAACACTCTTTCCAAATCGTCACCATCTGGTATTTGCCAAGCTCACCGTTGTTTTACTTCGGTGATCTGGCGAGAATCGTTCTGTCAACATGATTGTTCCGTATCACTAAAATATGCGAACAATATAGCAGACTAAACGCATATAAAAATAAACAGCATGAAAAGACGTAAAAATATTGAAAAAGAAAAGTAGAAAAAAAGGAAAACAGTAAAATGAAAGAAAAAATATTAAACAAAGAAATAAAAAAAAGAAAACGAAAAACAAAGACACCCTCTAAAAACATCTTATTACAAAAACAAAGAAAACAAACAATATAAAAGACTGGTATAATAGTTGTTCTCTGCTTTTGCCAAAATCGCAGGAATTCTTTCAATAACAGCTGACATTCTTTCGCTCTAGAATGCCATTACCACCTTGTCAAAAGAAAAAAAAAACAAAAAAAAACATAGAATCTTTTTCTCAATAAAGAAGAAGAAAAAAAGTAATTACCACCGACTGATACACCCGACCCACCCGAAGTGCTAGTAAAACCACCTGCCAAAGAATGTGCGCCATTGATGATGATACACCAAAATAAATCCAACTCAAATGACAGCTTTTCATATGAAAAGTTATTCCTCGCAAAAATCGAGTTGACTGAAACAGACAGACAGGAAAATAGAGAGATATTCAGGGAGAGAAACAGATTAATAATAGATGGATAGTTGATCTTAACCGACTGATACACACACACACACACACACACACACACACACACACACACACACACATATGCCTATAATATAAAGCTGAATGTCTGTGTGTGTATGTGCGTGTGTGTGTGTGGTCACGAATAGGCTCCTATATGGTTGAGTATTTAAAAAAAAAAACTGATTACATACAATGATAGAAGATGTATCGAGACACAGGAATGGGTATGTTTGATCTGGGAGAACGGTGGTTCATTAAAATTGTAGGGTCTGCGTACGCGCCTGGTCCACAAAGTATGGAAATACAAAATTAAACAATAACAAAAAACCGTTTAGAAGTGTTTTTGATATAGATGTACATAATAATACTTTGATAAGTATGTTTTAACTTAAATTGGGATGGTATAATAAAATTGTGGGGTCTGCGTTCGCGCCTGGCCTCCATAAAATGGAAATAGGCACAAACTTTAATAAAGACTTTTCATATCTATCTGCGCAAGTATACTTTGATAATTATGTTTCAGTTTGAAGAAATAATGTATAATAAAATTATGGGGTGTTCGTTAGCACCTGACCTCCATAGAATGGAAATATGTCACAAACTTTAACAAGGTGCTTTAATATAGATCCACAGAATATTGTGATAAGTGTTTCAGTGTGAACAGGTATGGTATAATAAATTATGGGATTTATCTATTTTATTTTTACTTTCATCATATTTTGCTTTGGTTTTTGATACTCTCAAATTCAACCAAGTCAACGACGGGTACTTTTGCTAATATATATATATATATATATATATATATATATATATATATATATATATATATATATATATAGCCTAGAGTACCAGTGACCCGTTGGGTCAGCATGTTATAGTAGCTATGGAATTCATGTATGAGCGTGACACTTGTGACGTAAAGAAAATAGTTTTTTTTGTGGCATAACAGAAACATTTCTATGAAAGTATATTAAAACGAACAAAGAATGTAGATAGATTTCTATGAGTCGTTCTGTTTATTAAAATTGATTATTTTTTTTAAATTACAGTTACTGAATTATAAGTGGTTGGCCATACTTATAGGTAAATGGGCACTGAACAGATACCATAATACTTATTATAGTTAAATTCAAATTTTGATATATCTGCTTTTTTTTTTACATCGTTCATTTCTGTATTACGTTTAAGTTATTTTAAACCCCACTCTTCCTATGTTAAATAATAATTTCGAAATAATAATGTTAATATTTCAGCGTCCCAATTGTTCTTTTGTTTTCTGTTTGTTTTAAACTCAACTCTTCCCATGTTAAATAATAATTTCGAAATAATGACGTTAATATTTCAGCGTCCCAATTGTTCTTTTGTTTTTTGTTTATTTTAAACTCCACTCTTCCCATGTTAAATAATAATTTCGAAATAATAACGTTAATATTTCAGTGCGCAGGTCATGCGCGCGTGCGCAACCGGATGTCGTCAAACGGAAAGTGGGTTACATACATCGTTACAAGATCATTTGAGTTATATATATATACATATATATATATATATATATATATATATGAAATCATTTACTATAATAATTATTAAATACCTACAGACACTAGTGTTTCACGATTTACACCAGTGGATTCGATTCGAACTTGGCGACAGAAACAATCTCTGGCTCCAATCCATTCGGCTACCATTAACCGCGAGAAATACTGTTGAATTTTAAACATTTTCTTAAAACAATTTTAACGTCTGTCAGAGTGATCTAATCATTATATGATGATCTGCGCATAAGAGCTAAACTGATCAACTTTTAATTCAACTGAAAGTGCTGAACGATAAGAAACAAGTTTCTTAAAGACGCTGACATAATTATTTACTATAATAATTATTGAATACCTACAGACACCGGTGTTTCATCCTTTCGGGAATCATCAGTGCAGGGTGTAACGATTAACACCAGTCGACATATATATATATATATATATATATATATATATATATATATATATATATATATATATATATATATATATATTTCTTTTCAAGGGAAATAAGGTAAAAAAACCCGATAAAAGTGCTCGATATGTTAATAGAGCGGTATATAATTTTTTAATTTTTTATTGAGCCCATAATAAATTTACATTGTTGTTTCCATTGGACTTTCACCCCAAGAGATGGGGTAGAGTACCAATTTCATCGGAATTTATAGGTGGACTGAAATTTAAACTTACGGAAATGGATATAAAGTTATCAGATACCATGACGCTAAAAACCTCTACTCCCACCACTCCCCCTAAGTATTTTCAAAATTTAACGTCTACTTTCCTTTCTTTCTTTTTTCTTTCTTCAAAAAGTACCTAATAGAAGCTCGGTAGCGTCTCTTCACAACTGAAATTCTAATATTAAACCTCCTCACACTACCACACGACCTCCCCCTCTATTTAATAACCCCCCCCAATAACTTTATATCCATTTCTGTAAGTTTAAATTTCAGTCCACCTATAAATTCCGATGAAATTGGTACTCTACCCCATCTCTTGGGGTGAAAGTCCAATGGAAACAACAATGTAAATTTATTATGGGCTCAATAAAAAATTAAAAAATTATATATATATATATATATATATATATATATATATATATATATATGTATATATATATATATATATATATATATATATATATATATAAGGCACGTGTCTTAATTTATATATATTTATATATATAATAGCAGGACCCATGTCCCATGCTGTCTGGGATGAAATAAAAAAAAAATATTTGTAAAATATTTTGGCTTTTAAGTGTGTAGATGTAGAGGGTTCTGATGCTTCTATACGATAAGAACGGAACAAGATCGACGTTAAAAACTAAAACTTAGTTTAGGCTTGATAAGGGGTAGTTTTTGGTTATGTTAGTGCTCTTGTTCTGGTTACGTTATCGTTAATTTAGCGTAAAATGAAAACAGATACATCTCGATTCATAATGTGTAGATTGTTGGATGAAAATCGTCAACGGTCGTTATCATGACTTTTTATTAGACAAACACGGACATTTTCCACCATGGTCGTATTTTTTTGTGAAGTGGTCACTAGTTTCCAGATTTTAAAAGTTCCCCTCCGATAAAACTATAACATGAAACATTTTTAATAGTACATCACTCATGATTTATATTTCAATCAAGGAAACAAATAAGTAAAAAAAAAATACTACCAACTTAATTTTTGACCCAAAATTGAGAAACCGTTTTCTAATTACTTTGCATTCCATTAATATTGGAAAGTGACATTAAAATCTTACATTGTTTTAATTCCGATATTTTCGAACATATTTCAGACTGTTTAATGGAATTGTTGCCAAAGATAGTCGTCTTTTACATCGCGTATGGACATTTTGTGTTTGTTTCAATATTGCAATAGTGTACATATCTGTTGCGTGTATATTTCATTACGTATGTAATCATGATATATCTAGTATGTATGTATATACCCTTATCCCTGAGTGTCTCCTGCGCCTTGATAAGTGGTGACCCCCATGTAAAAAAAACAAAAAACAATATACGCGATAAATTTCATCATACCTTTTTCTGTTATCTTGGTCCTCTCGGATCGATTCTTCCCGTCACTGGTCGATGAGTTGTAAAAACACCTAAGACGAAAACACGACGCCGATTTTCTAGCCATCTTGCATGAATCAAGCATTAGTTTCTGAGTGACATAA
This sequence comes from Euprymna scolopes, assembly GCF_053919585.1. Classification (NCBI taxonomy): domain Eukaryota; kingdom Metazoa; phylum Mollusca; class Cephalopoda; order Sepiida; family Sepiolidae; genus Euprymna; species Euprymna scolopes. Next base: position 125,424,837 of record NC_136498.1, on the reverse strand, counting down.
GAGATTCAAGGAAGGCAGAGAGTCTGTGAGTGATGATGAAAGGTGTGGGAGCAATAAGGAAATCAGAGCACTAGAGTTGATTGGCCAAATAAAGAATTTCGTGGATAAGGTCCGTCGTGTGTCTATAGAGACAATAATTGCATAGTGCCATGTCAATGTGGGAACAGTATATACACTTATATGCGAGGAAATGAAAATGCAGAAGATTTGTGCGAAGTTTGTCCCAAGAGTACTCAGAGAAGATCAGAATAAAGACGTTATCATGTGAGCATGGAGATGGTCGAGCTGAACAATTCAGAACCGTACTTGTAATCTACGTTGTGTGTGGTGCATATGTTTTGATCGTCAACATGTTCAAAAATTATCAATTTATTTTAAAATAGAGAATAAATCAAAGACGATTCTTCTGGCCTTCGTCAGGTTGTAAACCGCGACGTGATAGGAATGCTGTACCTTCAACTATATATCCAGTAATTATTGCTCTATCCACTGTGGAGAGATACGTTGAATCTCCACAGTTCCAGGTGAGCATTGTCTGAATCCTACTCAAAGCAGGCCAGAGGATTAGTCGGCCAAAACGTGGTGAGACGACAACAACTATGGAAGGCAGTAATTACTGAGGATACAGTTAAGAGACTCAGCATCCCTATCCCATCGCAGTTAAGAACTTGACGAAGGCCAGAGGATGAGTTGGCCGACACATCGTGAAACAACAACTATAAAGATCAGGATAATAGACCGAGAATAAATAAACAGAATATACAAATTACTTATCCCAAAAAAGAATTCCAATAATTAAACTAACATAGGGTTGATACTGCTGAAAAACAAAACAACCAAACCAAACACAATTAGTAAATATTTTTAAACAGAAACAATTTAAAACGTTAAGACCTTTTTCGAAACTATTGGATTTAGTATTAAAACACAACCAAACCACATATACAATAAACATTCCGATTTTCTAACAAGTTCTATAAGAAATGTGAGAATCTGACATCTATTCCGATGGATTTGAATATCCTTTATAATTCCGGAATTCTTTCCTGTCTCGTCCAGCTACAGCAACCTTCCCCTTTTTCGTTCTTTTCTATCTTTTATTCGGCCTTCTCTATTTCCTAACCCTATAAACTATTCGAGTACCCCATAACTATCCGAGGTATTTTACTTTCCTCCCCCCTAAAAGGTTTAACAGTCTCAGGTGTGATTGTGAAAACCTAGCATAAGCGATCTCTAGCCTACAAAATATGCCTGAGCAGCTCTGTTGGAATTCTCCGGTAGGGGCTCATTCGGAAACTAGCAATAAACTAATTCCTTCTCAGAGAGAATGAAAAGCATAAAGGATACACCTCCTAGACCTCAACAAAACCAAGATTCATCACGACAGCAGCAACTGTCGGACTGATTGTCATAGACGTATCTGCGATTGGTAAGAATGCCTTCTAAGCTAACACTAAATAACATCTAGTTGTGAGGACCCAAATTATTTAGCTTTAGAGAGTGTGGACTTATATATTATAAATTACACACACATATATATAGTACTTTTATTACTATTGTTTATTATTATTGTTAAAAATGTTATCATTATTTTCTTCGATATGTGCGCATCATAAAAATATGTCAAACGTAGCCTTTGAACATTGAACGACATGTGCAAAGCCGTTGCTCGTAACAAGAGCCGTTTAATTATCAAACGTCTTTTCTTTTAATTGTATTTAGCAGATAATTGGGCTTCACATCAGTGAAGGGGGCGATACGCGAACAAGCCGTAGAGAGGAAGGCACCGAAACGGTGCGTATTCTCTCCTGATGACCCAATATTATCTATAAGGCGAAATACCCGCAAACATGACTATATAAAGTTTTAAAAGATTTGCTATGACATACTCCCCTCAAAAAGCACCATACTATAAAACTTAGACCAAAAAACCCTAGAAAGGCGCTTTATCTCTCTCTTGACATTAACTTTATGCGAAAAGAAAACAGCTAATAAAAATCAGTATATACAAGCCTATAAGGTAAGCTGTTTCTCTCAAATACAAGATCTTCTGTTGCTCGCCTGCTTCATAGCGAGGTTCTACTACTGTTCCGGTAGTAATTTCTATCCTCTAGTGCTCATTACTTCCGGATCTACGTTTAGCCAGAGAGTTAGTACCGATCAGAATATCGTTAAACATAAACTATCGTTTACAGATAATCTTTTTTTCATTTTTTTTTTTTTACAAAATACTAGCAGAAAGACTCGGCATTGCCTGGGATTGAATAAATAATTAACGAATGTTTCATCGAAATCGGTGAAATCGCCTTTTTTTTTCAATTAAATAGATTGATTGCCTACTCTAGTTAGGGACTCACTCCGGTGCACAGGAAGAAAACTTCACATGCCTCAAGGCAGTGACTTAGTCCATAATACAGTATAATTTATATTGCACTGCAGAGAAACTACTGTTTATTTTGCAAAATTATTTTTATATAAGGGCTAGATTTAAAGTCTAAAATGCGGAAATCAAGTATCATCGTTCAGTTGCACTATAAACCAAAACATTCATTTCGAACGCGCCTCTGTCATATCAAAGAACCTACTGTTAATTTTATATGCCGGGGATTTCTGCTTATGCGGTAATAAAACTTCTCAAATGCACTTGTGATGTTAGGTTGCATAAGACGTTAACTTTAATCAAAATCGCCTGTTCGTTCTTTCATCGGATTTGTTTTTCGATTATCGATAGTTATCGAAGACATTCCTAGAATAAAGAACTCTCTACAAACACTACCAGACACATAACGTACAGTTGTATGTAATCTATAAAAAAAATCAGCTCTGTTGTTTAGGAGTCCATAGGGAACGGACTTACACGCGCGCTGTTTCTTTATATAAAAGCAGAGATATAGAGATATAGATACGTCTATGAAACAACTTAATCTACAAACTAACGTATAAAAGTATTTATAAGTCTTCATCATAAAATGTTTAGGAATCCATAGGGAACGGACTCAAATACGCGCTGTTTCTTTATATAAAAGCAGAGATATAGAGATATAGATACGTCTATGAAACAACTTAATCTACAAACCAATCGTATAAAAGTATTTAATAAGTCTTCATCATAAAATGACACAACGATTTGCCGTAAAAACAACAAATCTTGTGTTGAGTCACATATGATTCAACATGATTTTTAAATAAACATTTAAAAATTGTTTTGGTTTATTGTTTCGTTAAGGTTTTAATCTCTCAGCCGTTACGTTTTCTTATGCAATGCTTTCATGCTTCACTTGGCGCAATTATTAGTCAGAGATGGGAATAGATGCACATGACCGAATTGTTTTCGGTTGTCTGTCGTACACACTGTTGCAGATATTGACGGTGTATGACTTATTGAACGGTCATTTAATATTGAAACTTTAAAATAGAATGTATGGAACACGTAACAGCATTGTTAAGATGACTGAACTTAACTTATGCAGTCATGACCAGAAAGTTTCAACACACTGTTGCAGATATTGACGGTGTGAAACTCTAAGAAATAAATCAGTAAGCAGAGATGCATCATTGAATTCATCCAAGCAGGAAATATTGAACTGATCAACATTTTTTGGTGCCTGTTGAATGTTAATATGCGAATACAGTTTTTTAATTGTTTTTTATTTATTTTTTTTTTTTTACATTTTCACCCCAAACAAGGCACATTGCCACTTTGGTGTAGGGGGTTACTCTCAGGGGCAGCAACGCCTGGGGCACTATGTTGGGATTTGGGCAGCAAGATGTCGGTTCACGTTACACTTGAACTTCTGCATGCCAGTCCAGTTGGGGAAGCAGTGACCTGGAATGGAATTCTAGATTCTAGCGGCTCTGGGGAAGAAACTACTGGAGTAGAAAGATCTTTTACATCTAGGGATCTCAACTGCGTGGGGGTGGGATTTAGCTGCCTGTCGGGTTTGTCGAGGGTGTCTACGTCGTGGGGGCACAAGTGTCTGCAGTTCGTCAGAGCATTCACCATTAAATACTTGTAGAACAGGCAGAGGGATGCAACGTTTCGTCGATGGGACAGAGGCTGAAGCTTAGATGCCAGTTCAGGGCCTATCAGATTGGCGACTCTCTTTTGAACCTTGTCTAGGAACGAGAGACTAGCAGCAGATGCACCAGCCCAAATGTGACAGCAATACTCTATACATGGGCAAATGGTAGCCTTATAGAGGTACAGGATCCTTTCAGGTGTCAGTAGCTTTCTAGCACGGTAGAGAGAGAACCTACCTTCTTCGCAGTAGCCCTGGCAATGTTTTCAATGTAATTGTTCCAACTCATGTTTCCTATGAACGTTAGGCCAAGCAGTTTGAAAGATGTACTCTCAGATAGGGAGTCACTGACCATTGCTATTGGTGGCAGAGAAGGTTTTTTGTAATTATTGAAGGAAACCAGTTTAGTCTTGGCAGCATTGAATGTGACCATCCATTTTTGTCCCCATTCCACTACAGACTGGAGGTCATCCTCTAGTGTTTTTGCCATTTCTTTAGAAATGTGTTCATTTGTTTTCCTGTCATGCCTGTTATAGAGTGTGGTGTCATCAGCATATATACTCATCTTAGAGGCAATTTTGTCGGGGAGGTCATTAATAAATATTAAGAACAAGACCTCTGAGGCACTCCCGCATTTATATCATATTATTTAGATGTATGACCGTCGAGGACAACCTGGATTTTTCTCTTATCTAAGAATGATTTAATTATGTTAAATATTCTACCAGTGATACCGTATGATTTAATTTTCCTGAGGAGACCCTCATGCCATACCCTGTCAAAAGCCTTAGATATATCTAGAGCTACCGCTCTGCTCTCCCCCGCTTTGTCCACTGAATGGTATATACGTTCAGAGATTACAGTGAGGATGTCTGCTGTGGAACGGGCTTGTCTAAATCCATATTGTTTGTCAGTCAGAAGTTTAGCATCTGTAAGGTGATGGACTAGAGCATGATTAATTAAGGTCTCAAATATTTTGGCGAAAAGAGGGAGGAGACTAATGGGGCGATAATTTGATGGGTCAGTTCTTTCGCCAGAATTCTTGAATACTGGTACCACAGAAGCAGTTTTCCAACAGCCCGGAAACCATGATTCATTAAGGCATTTGTTGTAGAGTTTGGAGAGAACTGGAGCTACTTCGGCTGAGCACTGTTTTAATAGCACAGCTGGGATGAGATCAGGTTCACAAGCTTTTGAAGTGTCAAGTTTTTATGATAGCATGCACCTGAGCAGGGGTGATTTTTAGATCGTCTAGTGTGGCGTCTGTCCGCAAAGGAAAGTCAGGCAGGGGTGGTTGGAAGGGTTCAGAGTGGAGTTTGAGGCAAACCGACTCACAAGCATATTAGCCTTGTCGGTTGCTGAGCAAAAAACCTAGTGATTGTTGGTTAGTGGGGGAATTGTTGATTGCCCATTATTTACTACACTGTTGTAGATTTTCCAGAAGTCACGATTTCCTAATTTTTGTGCTTCGATGCGTTTTTTAGTGGTTTCAAATAATTCTCTCTTAGCTGTCGCTATTTCTTTCTTAACGTTGCTTCTAGCTTCTATATACTTCTGTCTGTTTGAACTGGACTTATGTCGGTTAAATCTGCGGTATGCATGCTGCCTTTCAGCAATGGCAGTTGCACAAGTAGAATAAACCATTGGGGAGAATGGGGCTTGCTATAAAATTTCCGCATGGGAACATGTGCTTCAATTGCGGTTTTGAACCATTCAGTGGTCTCATTTGCGCACTGTTCAGCAGGAAGAGAAAAAATATTTCTCCATGGGGCATCTCTGATAAGATCTCTGATTGCTTCCCAGTCAGCCTTTTTATAATATCTCTTTGTTTTGAGCACTCGCTCTTCAGTTTTGGGTCTAGAGTTTAGGGCGATTTCAACCATTATCACTGCATGATCAGCGTTCCCGAGTGGGCTGTCATCATTTGTTATACAATTCTCGGGAACTGATGTTAGAAACAGATCTAGAAGTGATGCGTGTTGTTCTTGCTGGTCAGGGAAACGGGTTGGAAACGTAACCACTTTTGATAGGGAGTGAGATATAGCGAAGCTATGTGTTGAGCTGCCCGTTGCATCTGTGTGAGTAGTGAATCCAAGCCAGTTTTTGTGGTGGATATTAAAGTCACCAAATACATGTACTTGTGCGCTAGTGTCGATGGAGAGTGCTGTCTCTATGCTGTCAGAGACTTAGTTACTTTTCTGACCGAGGCATCAAAAGAGTCTTGCAAATGGTTGTGAATATGAAGACACATAAGTTTTGTAAGCTCTTTTAATGATACCATCTCAGAGTTTATTTTCCACACCAACATTCTTCGAACGTTAATTTAATGTGGAAACTGTAAAATAGAAAGCATGGAATACGTAAAAACAACCGTTCCCAAGGTCGCCAGAAGTATAGGTGGATCATTCTACCGGTCCAGAAAGTATCTCACACCCAGTGCAATTCTCTACTTGTGTAAGAACCAAAATACTTCTAAGATGAAGTACTGTTGTCATATTTGGAGTGGAGCTGCTGCCCTTTCTAACTAGACTGGGTACAAAACCGACTTCGAAATCTTCCCTTCTACCTCTTTCTCATAGAAGTGATGTTGTGAGTCTGTCTCTGCTCTATCGTTATTTTCATGTCAAGTGCTCGACTGAGCTTCACTCTCAGGCTACCTCTGAAAGGCTTCTGCGGCAAACTCCTAACTAGCTCCAACAACTATCGGTAGTTCCCTTACTCTATGACTAAAACAAAACAAAAATACTATGAGCAGAGTTTATTGTCCTGAAGTGCTCGTCCGTGGAAAATAATACCGCAGTATTGCTTCCCAGCTGACTGCAACATAGTCGTTTCCAAGTTCAACGTAAACAAAATCTTAGTGAGCCGTTCGCTAAAATAAATTAACTTATTCAATTTACACCATCATCGATCACGCGTGACACCCATTCAAACTTATCCTTGAATGACTGCCGGCCTCGATAACTGGTTACTGTATGTGTAAATTATCCATTTAATCATGGTCGCCATATATGTAATCGGAAATTGCGAACTGGTGTTAAATTACCCTCCCTTCTAAAAATATCGCCGTCTTTTTTCAATGAGCCTTGAATTAATTTGCACACACACACACACACGCGCGCGCACGCGCGTATAAGCAGCAAAACAAAAAATTGAGAAATTCTTGGAAAGGAGACTTCACCTTGTATATATGCCGCACCTCTAATTGATGTAATCTCTCCATTAAGTGAACGCGTGTAAATATATCTTATTTCCTTATAATATATACCAATCCTTATTTAATAAGCTCAATGTAATTACAGAGCAATATAGTGAATGAATGACAAAAAATGCATTCCAAATTCATGATGTTGACAATCTTACAATTTATTCATTTAATTCAGTTGACATTTACAATTCTTGACATTCTCTGTTTCGTATCGCAAAATCAATCACCTTAGTATTATATGAATTACTGAATAGATTCAGTGATTGGTATAATAATTAAGTGATTGATTTTGCGCTATGAAACACATGCTGTCACGAATTGTAAATGTCAACAGAATTAAAGGAATAAATTATAAGATGGTCAACATCATAAACTATATAGTCTTTTGTCATTTATTCACTATATATCTCTCTTCTCCTCTTCCTCTCTCTCTCTCCCTACATTCGCTAATGTAAACTTATATGTATATATGTACAGCTGTCTCTACGTGTAGATGTATACGCAAGCATTTATGTATATACATGTATGTCTGTTAGTATATGTATATATGTATATATGCATGCATTTATGTATGCATATGTGCATATATATACATATATATGTATATATTTGTACATGTGAGTATTTGTTTGTATACGTATGTATATGTACATATTAATATACATATTAATAAAAAGTAGCGTTTCGTTTTTGTCTTAAAACGGTTGAATTTAGAAACGACGTTTTCGTTCTTTTTCGAACGAGAAATAGCCATTAAATTACAAATAAGCATCATAGCGTTTCTCCTCATAACGTCTCATATCCTTTGAATTCTTATTCTCTCTTAGAATAAATAATATCCTTAGAATTCAAAGGATTAGACAGTTAAAGACGCGTTTCTCATTTTTATTTACTGTTTAATTTTTAATGTTTCGTTTGTATGTATATATGTACTGTGTGCATGTGTGTATGAGCGTACTCATATGTCTATATATTTAAGACTGACGTGACACCTTCTCATTGGCTATACCTCCTTCTCCTCCTCCTTCTTCTCCTCCTCCTCCTCCTCCTCTACCTTCCTTCCTTTTCCATTCCCCTTTTCCCCGTGCATCCTCATACTTTCACTACACCGATGAAGACTGAAGGATCGGTCGAAAATTATGTATTTATAAAAAAAGTTTTTTAATTTTTTTTCATAATTTTATTATTTTGTATTCCTGCACGTCACCAATTAAAAACGAATAAAGAAAAGTTATAAGCTTTTATACTTTTCGCATTCTTTTTTATTCACATATATATATATATATATATATATATATATATATATATATATATATATTCTGTATATTTAGGCAGCATTTTCTCATTTAGACAAATATTATCGACAGAAGTACTTCTATCATCCTCATACATATTGTAGAAATAAATGTAGAAATTGTTTTTTACATATATATACATTTTTCCTAGTCACGTGCTAGCTTGTTACAAGTTAGGTGGGCGGACTTTTTTTTTAAAAATATATTAAACACATTTATATATACAAACACATATATACATATTCAAAAATTTATCCCACACATTGGGATAAGTGATAGAAGGGCTCGCGATTATGGATCCAACGTATACAATTTTGAGAACACAAAAAGGACTATTCGGATATTGGAGATGATAAAAAGGAAAATTGTAAAACAGAATAATTCCATGCTATTCAATAATATTTGTCTCTCTCTCTCTCTCTCTCTCTCTCTCTCTATATATATATATATATATATATATATATATATATATAAATGATTAATAAAACATGTTAAAAGACATCTTGAAAAAGAGTTAAAAACATATTTAATTCAAAAAAGGGAACACAAGATAAGTGGATAGTCCTTAATCCGCGGAGTTTCGAAGAAATACTCTCCTTCTCATCAGAGGGCAGGAATTAGCAAAATGCAGGATCAGATTTTGCATACAAAAGTATTTGATGAAACAACAAGTAAGTCAAAGATCTTACTTGATAACAAAAAGTGAAGCAGAGGGAATATGGTTTGGAAAAAGGTGATTACACGTGAAGGGATAGTCTGGTGAAAGGTAAATTATCCAATGACGGTAAAATCCAAAAATATAAATCCAAGAAAGTTAATTGAATTTCCATTTGCACAAGTAAAATCCAAGGAAATCATGTAATTGGAAGATGGTCCAAAATAATCCAAAAGGCCGAAATCCATGGAATAATTCATAAATATGTACAAGGAAAAGGGGGGGGGATTCCAATAATATTAATAAAAGAAAAATAAGATATGCTTTTCATACGGCGGCCAAGACATAATGTAAATAAGAAAGATCAGGGAGGAAGAAGAGGAAGAAAAGATCAGGGAAGAAGAAGAGGAAAAAAATGGTAATTTTGAAATTACATAGTTATTATTTTAACCTTTCAGATGGATATATAATTTATTTATAACGTTACCGTTTTTTCTACATACTTTCTTAATACTTTATAACTTAATAACCCTTTATTTTAATTCTTTATTTCTTCCTTGCTTGGCCGGTTTTTTATCTGCAATTTCTGTTTTAGTCTTTAAATATTCCTATCTATCAAATATATCAATCTACATACACATTCATATCTTGTATGTATATTGACTTATATTTTACTATATGCATTTACTTACATACTTACTTGCTTTATCCTGAATTTGCAGATAGCGGCCATCCTCTCCCCTAAAAGAAATTTATTTTTTATTTTATTTTTTATTTATGTATTTATTTCCGGTCTCTTCCAAATTGCTCAGACAATTTCTGGTCTAAATATTTGAAATTTTATATAAAGGTTATTCCGAGATAGGGCAAGCATTTTCCTACTACCACTTTTTTTTTGCTCAACATACACATCTAAACACCCGGGCAACGCCGAGCTTAAATGCTAGTCTATATATCTATAAAAGTTAACGTATCTGTGTATATGTGTATCTGTGTGTCTGTGTACATTTCCCTACGCAATAACTCTATCACTTTTAAGTCTACAGACTCGAAATTTGATATACAAGTTACTGATATTTAGAAAAATCGATGTGATCCGTTTTAATTGCCAGAAATTTTGCGATTAAGGGGTCAAAGTTCAGCGATTTGACTTTTGAGAACCAAACTCCTCCTACAATTTTGGGTCTAAACACGTGAAATTTTAGATATAGGTTTCTTGGACAAGGATCTAACTTAATAACTTGATTTGAGCCCAAAACAGTAAGTTTTAAGGGGTCATAATAAGGGTCAAAGTTTAAAAAATTGACCTCTGCAGTCTCTTCCAAATTACTCAGAAAAGTTCTGGTCTAAATATTTGAAATTTTACGTAAAGGGTATTCGGAGATAGGACAAGCTTTTTTATCAGTTTGGGTCGAAAATTTTTAGTTACCAATATATAAATGTATGTATGTATGTCTGTTTGCATGTCTGCCTAAAAATTTCAATAGAGGCGACGGATTTTACCAAGATCAGTACCATTTTAAGTTCGACCTTTCATACGACAAATATCGAAAAATTGGCTGAAAACATTAATATCTTCCCCTTCAACTAGGTACTTTTCTACAGGGGATGGGTCACTTTTTTCGCCGATATTTTTGAAAGTTATCCTCTCCTTTAGATTGTCTCGCTTTACTTTAAAAACATGTCGCTTCCGGTTTGGTGGTGGTTGTAAAAGTATAAACGTTAGGTTTTACCCCGTTCTTTTCCTCCTTTGCGGTACGTGTTCGAGCCTGCCTTCCTACTACCACTTTTTTTTTTTGCTCGACATACACATTCAAACACCCGGGCAACGCCGGGCTGAAATGCTAGTATATCTATAAAAGTGAACGTGTCTGTGCGTCTGTGTGTCTGTGTGTTTGTGTACATTTACCTACGCAATAACTCTGTCAATTTGAAGCCTACAGATTCGAAATTTGATATACAGGATACTGAGATATGGAAAAATCGATGTGATTGGTTTTTGGACAGAAATTTTGCGATTAAGGGGTCAAAATTCAACGATTTGACCTTTGAGAACTCTACCAAACTCCTCCTACAATTTTGGGTCTAAACACGTAAAATTGTAGATATAGGTTCCTTGGACATGGATCTAACTTGATAGCTGAATTTGAGCCCTAAACAATAAATTTTAAGGGGTCATAATAGGGGTCAAAGTTTAAATAATTTACCTTTTTTTGTTTTGTTTTGCTCAGCATACACCTCAAAACACCCGGGCAACGCCGGGCACCCATGCTAGTATATATACATACTCACAAATATTAATAATAGAGTCGTTTATAAAATTCCGCCTATGTTTGTTTACAATAACCCCCCAGATGATATTTGGGCTTGGCGATCTTAAGAATAATCTTTCTTCTGTTATAGATAAAAAAAATTACAGGGAAATATTTTACATTACACCGGCCGAAGTTACACTGGTTTAACGTCAAATATTTCGCTGTAAAAATTCTTTTTTATCTATAATAGAAGAAAAACTATTTTTAGGATCGGAATTTTTCAATTTTCGATACATTTTGGATAAAACAGATCTAGAGACATTGGCAGACATATAAATTACTTTTGTATGAAATTTGCAAAATATGGGCTGAGCCGTTTCGGAACCTATAGGAAAGGAACGCGAACGCACACGCACGCACACACACACACACACACACACACACATATATATATATGATGATTGCACCGTCTTGTCAGACGAGTGCCACTCCCTGAGACACTTAAAGTCCATGAGCTCAAAAATGACTTTTTTTTTAGTCCTACCAGTGAATTCACACGCTCAAGCAGGCATGACACTGAAGACGGTCATTGAGATCAGTTATTACATGCTTCCAGCATTTCAAATTTTCCGTCACCACAGGACCATTTTATAGACAAATGCCTGAGGGAGTATCTATACACAAATGATGTTACAGAGCCTTAGCTTGGTACGACAGCTAAGTCTCTCTCTCGGTTCAAAATGTTGAGATCCAGCAAGAAGCAAGAGCAAGATAGCCAGCAACAAGTTAAACTGCTGACCAGCTTAATGCGGGTACTGGTCTCCCGCTTTATGTTTTTTTTTTAAATCAGAGATTTGCTTCTCCTAGAAAGGTTGCCTTCATCACGGTTTACAGGAGTCCTCTCCACCCCAACACACACATACACACAAACACACACGGTGCTAGTTGGCCGTTGACCCCGAAAAAGGGTTCATTCGCCCTTTGGAAGGTCTTGTTTTTAATCCTTCAGGGAGACTAGCCATCCTCCTCACCAAACAAGTCTGGTGGGAGTACCAGTTTAGTCGCCAATGACCCGACCATGAGGCAGGTAGTACTGGGTTACATGGTACCAGTAGCATATGACATGACCTGACATACAATTCATTTCAAGTCTGTATATAAACAATTGAGATAGGTCGTGTGTATATATATATATATGAATGGAAATGTATGAAAAAGAATACGAAAAGTATACAAGCTTATAACTTTTCTTTATTCGTTTTCAATTGGTGACGTGCAGGAATACAAAATAATATTATGAAAAAAAACAAAAAACTTTTTTATAAGTACATATTTTCATCCGATCCTTCAGTCTTCATCGATGTAGTGAAAGTATGAGCAACAATTGAGATAGGTCGCATATGAGCAACAATTGAGATAGGTCGCATATATATATATATATATGCGACCTATCTCAATTGTTGCTCATACTTTCACTACATCGCATATATATATATATATATATGTATATATATATATATATATATATATATATATATATATATATGCGACCTATCTCAATTGATTATATACAGACTTGAAAATTGATATATAGCGACTTTTGAAACGGATTCGATTTGGTGTTTGGCCGGAAAAATAGCTGCTTAAAAGTCAAAATTGAAAAAAAATGGAATTTGATAAGCCTAAGTCGACCAAACATGTTCTGTGTGCGCATGCGCGAATACACATTTAAGCCGTTAGCAACGTTATATTTCAAGTTTTCGTGTGTGTATGGACTAATCGCAGACGGAACGACTAAGGCTGGAAAGGTGTATGTTTTTGTCTCGATTCTGGCTGATGGCACTCAAGTCATATTTTTAAACTTTAGAAATCACTGCTATATATATAAAGCACACTGTAATAATCGACAGAGTATTGGCGTTATAATAATAAGTACGAGATCTGCATAAATTAAAATATCGTATTTAAGCGTATTTTACGACAGGGCAACGCCCAACAGCCTGCTAGCAATAAATAAAACATAATTCAATGCCTTTTAAAAATATTCTCTCTCTCTCTCTCTCTCTCTCTCTCTCTCTCTCTCTCTCTCTCTCTCTTTCTCATATCTATCTATCTATCTATCTATCAATCAATCTATCTATCTATCTATCTACCTATTTACTATCTAACTATTTGTGTGTTTGTGTTTGTGTGTATGATTTCGTTCCCTTTGGACTTGAAAACGGCTCGAACGATTTTTATGAAATTTTACACGAATGTATCTTATGTGCCTGGTAATGTTCTTAGACAGGTTTTATGTCGGAATGTCTTCGATAAGTATCGATAATCGAAAAGATCCAATGAAAGAAATGACCACAGTTAACATCTTATGCAGCCTAACACCACAAGTGAATTTGAGAAGTTTTATTATCACTCAAGAAGAAAAGCCTGACGTATAAAACCAACAGTGGGTTCTCTGGTATGTCAGGGGTGTGTTTGAAATAAATGTTTCTGTTTAAAGCACAATTGCACCATGATACTTGACTTTTTGATTTTAAACTGAAATTCGAGACATTTCCACCTCACAAGCCGTAAGACCAGGCATACAAAATCAACAGTATGTACCTTGATCTGAAGTTGTAAGCATAAGAATAAAATGTCTGCCTTTTTATTACTAATCAAAGCCAAAATGTTGATCAGGATTAAAGATTAAAATCGGTTATAATTTGTTTTAAAGACACAAATTATTATTCGCGCAACCAAATTATGATTGCACAATGTATTATAAAAAAAAATGCGAGAAACCTAGTGACTCTCAGAGAGTAGGTTCAAAAGTAAGGCCTCCTATTTTTTTGTATTTTTTTACTCAAAACTTAAAATTTTTGTAGAATTACGAAGTCGAGAGTAGTACCAATAAAACAAGTGATCTTTGTGCTTCACAATTTGATAAATAGCCACCATCATTCTAAATGGACTTTTGCCAACGATGAACGGTGATCTTAATGACTCGGTCGTAAACATGTGGAGCGCACTTTGTCACTCCTATCTGTGCCGCCACTCCGAAATCTACGAATCCATCACCTAACTGTGCTAACATCAACTGCATCGGTTCCGTAAACACTGAACAAGCGCCGTGTATTTTGATCGGCTCAAATTATTTCTGCATGGAGGAATTAAATGACGCATCTCTGCTTCTGACGCACGTTCATGACAGAGGGTGCTTTCTAATAATCTTACACCATCAATATCTACAACAGGTCATGAATGCATAAGTTCAGTTATCATTGTAATGGAATTTGCAATTCCCTCTGCTCTATTGGGGCGGAATAAGAATAGGAGGCATTACTTTAGGAACGTATCTCTTACTTCCTTTATGAGTTCTTGCATTGATTCCGGATATGCCTTTCTTTTCGACTATCACGGACATGTTGTTTCATTTATAACTCGTGTCTTGACTTCCGGCAATTTTCTTCCACGCATGCGCATAATTTCCGGTCTAAGAAATAGAAAATGGCCGAGTAGATGTCAAGCGAATTATTAACCCTTCGGCGACCGGTGTCAGCTGCAATCTACAAAACGCCCGTTTAATAATGGCAAAAGTATTAGAACTTCATCTTTCAACTTGAACAGGCCAAACGCCACAGGTGCAATTAATTCAGTCTCATGATTAAACTGTTATTTAACGCATTATTATTATTTACTAGCAGAAGCCGTGGATATTCCACGGATGAGAAATATATTTAGTCACCAAAACTCTTTTGATAAAGTCGATATTTTTTGGGACCCGGAAAAATTATTTTTGTTTTGCAGAAAAACCAGCAACACACAGTAAATATGAGTTTACTAATATTTTCTATGAAAATAGTGTCCATTATATTTTAAATATAGAACTGACCCAAATGATTGGTTGGTTGGTTGGTTGGTTGGTTGGTTGGTTGGTTGTTTTTGTTTTACGGCATAGCAACCTTTTCGGGTTATTTAATGTCGAATCCAGTTATTTTGAAGAAAATTTTTTAATAGAATATTTTTTCAAGTCGGTTTCTATTTAACCCATAGTTGGGACCTTAACAGGTACTGCCAGTCCGGGTCAGAGTGGACCTGGGAGCAATGGCATTTAAAGAGTGGTTCCACACTCCCCAAAGCCCGCAAGCTGGGGCCTTACCATCGGATACAGTTTAAGGTCATATCCAGGACCCTGGCTCAAAGGAGATGAATTAATAGGTATAAATAAATACCTAGAATGTAATAATGTGCTACATGGTTCAATATAAATATAAAACTTCTGTAGTAAGAGGTATTTTTTAATTAAGTTCTTCAGACGAGTACCTTTAGCAAGGCAATGTTTTTTTCTAACCTTTTTTTTTTCGAATTTCGAACGTTCCCTTTTTTACATAATGTTTCGTTGATTTTTTTTCTTCGGTTAAAGATCTACTACGCGTCAAAATACTATTACAACAATGATAATATATTACTAGAATAATAATTCGAAAACGAGACTCCAGCAAAGGGACGTCACTCTTGTCCAGTGTTGCATTTTTGATGTCATATTTCGCGAATTTTTTTTTTTTTTAAGTGATTAGGTCTTCAAAAACTTTGGCCCCTTTTCAAAGCGTAACGTACGGATTAACTAGGATTAACTAAGGAAGTAAGAAGCAGAATATTATTTAAAAAATCGTGGCATTCTTTTTTATATTTTAAAATTTTCTTTGTGTGTTTAATTGTTTCGTATATCGTTACCAATTAGGATTATATTTCAGCTACTTATATGATCCGGGACCTGTGGAAATTCCACAGCGGACTCTTTCATTTGTAATATATTGATGTTGGCATTTTGTGAATGCTCGGCGTAAATAGAGACGGCCTGACATTATTGTAGCCCTTTTGTTAAAACTGCAAAAGTATTTATCTAAGCTAGCAGGGACGCCCGTTGTAAAGAACCATTCCTCATATGTGTTAACGTAAACCAATCAAAACTGTCCGTCTATTTCAATTCTGCATTAATATTAAAACGTCTCTTAAATTATCTTCTTTTTTTTTGTTATAATTTCTTATTTTTTATTTTATTAAATATCTCATTTTTTTTTTTTTTCAATATTTCGATGTTTTCAGTTTTTCGTTTGTTTCATTGTTTTTTTTTTTCATTTTTATTTTCACGTTTCCTCATATTTATTTATTCGATCTTCATTTTAGTGAAGTCGTGATCGTAATGCCCCCCACCCCTGCTCAGGAAATGGTGGCACTTTTTTTTTGCGTATATTCGATGACTATTATTTCGGACGATATGAAATCCAGAGCGGGAAAATCCAAACAAATAAAAAAAAATAGTTTAAGCAGAAACATTTATTTCTTTGTTCATTTGTCTCCTACTCATTCTAATCTTTCTCATCCTTATTACTTTTTTTTTATTTCTTTTTTCTTTTTTTCCTTTTTTTCTTATTTCTTTTTTTCTTTGTTTTTTTTCCTTATTTCTTTCTTTTTCTTATTTCTTTTTTTTCCTTTTTTCTCATTTCTTTTTTTTTTCTTATTTCTTCTTTACCCCTTATTTCTTTTTTTTCCTTTTTTTCTTATTTCTTTTTTATTTCCTTATTTCTTCTTTCCCACTTATTTCTTTTTTTTTCTTTGTTTTTTCCCTTATTTCTTTTTTTTCCTTATTTCTCATTTCTTTTTTTTTCTTATTTCTTCTTTACCCCTTATTTCTTTTTTTCCTTTTTTTCTTATTTCTTTTTTATTTCCTTATTTCTTCTTTCCCACTTATTTCTTTTTTTTCTTTGTTTTTTCCCTTATTTCTTTTTTTTCCTTATTTCTCATTTCTTTTTTTTTCTTATTTCTTCTTTACCCCTTATTTCTTTTTTTCTTTGTTTTTTTTTCCTTATTTCTTTTTTCCCCTTATTTCTTTTTCCCCTGTAAAGCGTTGAAACATTATGTTGAACAAAGAAGGCGGTGAAGAAGTATTGCAGTTCAGATCGTGAGTGTAATTGCCTGTAACAAAGATGGCGGCGAACATTATTTCATTTATCTTCTTTCTTTCTTTTTTTCTACCTTTTCTCTTTTTCTACTCTTCCATATACATTCTCTTTTTTTATTACAATTCCTTTCTTTTTCATTGTAACTTTCTCTTTTTTTATTACAATTCCTTTCTTTTTCATTGTAACTTTCTCTTTTTTTATTACAATTTCTTTCTTTTTCATTGTAACTTTCTCTTTTCTTATTACAATTCCTTTCTTTTTCATTGTAACTTTCTCTTTTTTTATTACAATTCCTTTCTTTTTCATTGTAACTTTCTCTTTTTTTATTACAATTTCTTTCTTTTTCATTGTAACTTTCTCTTTTCTTATTACAATTTCTTTCTTTTTCATTGTAACTTTCTCTTTTTCTTATTACAATTCCTTTCTTTTTTATTGTAACTTTCTCTTTTTTTATTACAATTCCTTTCTTTTTCATTGTAACTTTCTCTTTTTTTATTACAATTCCTTTCTTTTTCATTGTAACTTTCTCTTTTCTTATTACAATTCCTTTCTTTTTCATTGTAACTTTCTCTTTTTTTATTACAATTCCTTTCTTTTTCATTGTAACTTTCTCTTTTCTTATTACAATTTCTTTCTTTTTCATTGTAACTTTCTCTTTTTTATTACAATTTCTTTCTTTTTCATTGTAACTTTCTCTTTTTTATTACAATTCCTTTCTTTTTCATTGTAACTTTCTCTTTTTTATTACAATTTCTTTCTTTTTCATTGTAACTTTCTCTTTTTTTATTACAATTCCTTTCTTTTTCATTGTAACTTTCTCTTTTTAATTACAATTCCTTTCTTTTTCATTGTAACTTTCTCTTTTTTATTACAATTTCTTTCTTTTTCATTGTAACTTTCTCTTTTTTATTACAATTCCTTTCTTTTTCATTGTAACTTTCTCTTTTTTATTACAATTTCTTTCTTTTTCATTGTAACTTTCTCTTTTTTATTACAATTTCTTTCTTTTTCATTGTAACTTTCTCTTTTTTATTACAATTTCTTTCTTTTTCATTGTAACTTTCTCTTTTTTTATTACAATTCCTTTCTTTTTTATTGTAACTTTCTCTTTTTTTATTACAATTCCTTTCTTTTTCATTTTAACTTTCTCTTTTTTTATTACAATTCCTTTCTTTTTCATTGTAACTTTCTCTTTTTTAATTACAATTCCTTTCTTTTTCATTGTAACTTTCTCTTTTTTTATTACAATTCCTTTCTTTTTCATTGTAACTTTCTCTTTTTTTATTACAATTCCTTTCTTTTTCATTGTAACTTTCTCTTTTTTTATTACAATTTCTTTCTTTTTCATTGTAACTTTCTCTTTTTTTATTACAATTCCTTTCTTTTTCATTGTAACTTTCTCTTTTTTTATTACAATTCCTTTCTTTTTCATTGTAACTTTCTCTTTTTTTATTACAATTCCTTTCTTTTTCATTGTAACTTTCTCTTTTTTTATTACAATTTCTTTCTTTTTCATTGTAACTTTCTCTTTTTTTATTACAATTCCTTTCTTTTTCATTGTAACTTTCTCTTTTTTTATTACAATTCCTTTCTTTTTCATTGTAACTTTCTCTTTTTTTATTACAATTCCTTTCTTTTTCATTGTAACTTTCTCTTTTTTTATTACAATTCCTTTCTTTTTCATTGTAACTTTCTCTTTTTTTTATTACAATTGCTTTCTTTTTCATTGTAACTTTCTCTTTTTTGATCCCTCGACAAAAGGAAGGTGAGTCTGTAAATTCACCCTTGTCCGTTCGTCCGTTCGTCTGTCCGCACTTTTCTCAATATTACGCCTTGGAAATTTTTGAGATTTCGCACAAACATTAAACATGATATACGTAAAAAAGTAACAGAACGCATTTTCAGGGAAAACATCGGTTGCTCCCCTAGAGTTGCCTTTCGGATTAAAATGGCTAAAATTTACAATTTTGTGTTTATTAAAAAATATTGATGCCTTGGATTTTTATAAAACTTTCTGAAAAGTTGTAACTAACTGATTTCTGTATAATTTTGTTTGTTTATACTTTGCGATAACTCTCGGATGTGCCCCAGGGGCTCTTTTAGGACTAATAAAAACATTCCATTTTGGGGACTATTTTATCATATGTTCCAAAATTTTCTGTGTATGTCTATTTAGCTGTTTTGCATGGTGCTGAACTTAAATTTAAATATGTTAAGGTCTTGGGGACTTTTGGGGCTAAATATGTGGGGGGGGCAAATGATGGACTTAGTCATTTCTTTTTTTGCATGGCTTACTATTTTTTTTACAAAATCGTTTCATTTTTTGCATAGTTTACACATTTTTTGCATAGCATCAAATTTACGTAAATCAAATATTAAGGCCTAAAACTGCACCGTTTGTTCATTTTCACCAGGATTTGACGTTCCCTAGGTACTTTTGGGGCTAAATGGGGAAGGGAGGAGTAGGTGCTGAACTTTTTTTGTTTTTACTTCGTTTTTTTCTTAATTTTTTTCTTAATTTTTTCTTCGTTTCTTTTCTTCGATTTTTCTTCGCTTTTTTCTTTGTTTTTTCTTCGTATTTTCTTCGTTTTTTCTTTGTTTTTCTCTTCGTTTTTTTTCTTTGTTTTTTTTCCTTCGTTTTTTTCTTCGTTTTTTCTTTGTTTTTTTCTTCATTTTTTTCGTCGTTTTTTTCTTCATTTTGTTTTCGTTTTCTTCTTCGTTTTTTTTCTTCGTTTTTATCTGTGTTTTTTCTTCGTTTTGTTCTTCGTTTTTGTCTGTGTTTTTTTTCTTCGTTTTTTTCTTCGTTTTTTTTTCTCCGTTTTTTCTTCGTTTTTTTTTCTTTGTTTTTTTGTTCATTTTTTTCTTCGTTTTTTCTTTGTTTTTTTTCTTTGTTTTTTTTCGTTTTGTTCTTCGTTTTTGTCTGTGTTTTTTTTCTTCGTTTTTTTTTCTCCGTTTTTTCTTCGTTTTTTTTTGTTTTTTTGTTCATTTTTTTCTTCGTTTTTTCTTTGTTTTTTTTCTTTGTTTTTTCTTCGTTTTGTTCTTCGTTTTTTTCTTTTTTTATTTTTCTTCGTTTTTTTCGTTTTTTCTTCGTTTTTTCTTCGTTTTTTCCTCATTTTTTTCTTCGTTTTTTCTTCGTTTTTTTCTTCGTTTTTTCTTCGTTTTTTCTCTGTCGTATACTTCATTTAGCCTGTATCTAACGCACCCCTCCATAAATTTTATTCTACATTACACGAAATCAAAACGCGCCCAAAAGCAACGATTCCAAATATATTGCATCTTCACTATCTTCACTATCATCACGCGTGGAAATAAGAACCGTTCCCTTGTTATATAAGCTGCAAACATGTTGCACATTGTGTGGCAGACATTAATAACTGGTCATAAATCGGTAATAAAGCAATATCGAACGGATGGAAACGTACAGGAATCGATGATAGACGAGTGGTTTTGCTTCGGGGAAGTATTTTCGAAATTTCCAACGCAATATATGGTCGATAGTCAGTCGATGGGAGAATGCGTATTGGCCGTTTCTCTTATCTCAACTTTCTGTATGTCTGTTTGTCTTCCTGTCGTTCGTCATCATGGTCCACGATCAACGGCAGGTTCTCAGTCGATAACGTGAGCAAAGTTCACACGTATAAGCTGAAAAGCAAAGACAAGCAAACTTAACTTATTTTACTAACTAAACACGATTCACTTCCCTAGATAGGAGTCGATTATAAAAAAAAAGAAATAATAGATAAAACGTGCATTTTATTTTATGAAATATTCTTAAGAGAAAAGAATTGCCTGATACATATATATATATATACATATAGTTAGTAATTTATAAAATATATATGGCGATTAAGCTACACTGAATATTCTGCGTTTCATCCAACTATAGGATTCGTCAGGCTTATGTGAATAAATGAAATAGTTATATATATATATATATATATATATATATATATATATATATATATATATATATATGAGCAAACAGTTAATAAAATATGTTAAAAAACACTTGAAATGAGTTAAAAACATATTTAATCTGAAAAGGAAACACTAGATAAATGGATAGTCCTTAATCTGCGAAGTTTCGAAGTTTTATTTTAGTATCTTGGATCATTTTGGTAAATTTAATTGTAATTTTTATTTTATATATATATATATATATATATATATATATATATATATATATATATACATATATATACATACATACATATATATATATATATATACATATATATATAGAGAGAGGGGGAGAGTGGTTAGGGTTAGGGTTAGGGTTTGGGATAGAGAGATTTTTAACTTTTCATCCGGCCAAAATGGAAGCGTTACTTTGGCTGTCTTCAAATTTTTGAACTTTTCTGACGTCTATTGTTCATTTACCTGCAAATAATAACCTCCACTACACTGGACTTCTTCTTTAAATGTGGTTGGTTATTTTTTTATCTTAATGTGAAACTCTGAATGAACTGTTCGCATGAACTGTTTTCCGTATTTATATTCTTATGTTTTTGAAGTTTTCTAACTACAACTCATAAAACCTTTAGTTTCATCCTATGCAGTAACCAGCAAATACATAGAAATGCTAAAATTTAGCGTGACTATCTGATTATTTTGCTGTCAGTTTTTCCTCTGATGAGAAGAATTAGCATTCTTTGAAACTCCGTGGATTAAGGATTACCTAGCTACAAGCTTTGGCGTATTCTGCCGAATAATAAAAACTTTTTTGTAAACTTCTACTTTACAGTTCCTATTATATATATATATATATATATATATATATATATATATATATATATATATATATATATATATATATAAATATACCAGAGAGAGGGAAAGATGAAAGAGAAGATAAGTAAATGTAGTTTACAATATTTTAGATATTTATTTTTTCATTGTGGAGCTTTTGTAGTGATATATTCTGGTATTAATTAAAAAAATAATGACTTTGGTCTTAAGTTTTTCGAATTCTAATTATCTGACTTAATTACTTTTGACATTTTTATAACAATTGTTCATCGGTGGTCTTTTTGATTACCAATTTCTGTTGGGGAAATAATGAAAATTAATTGGCAAAAGATAAGACGAGTGGGCAATGATATTTATTCACAAAGACATGATAATGTAGCCAAGAAGTCTTTCATTTCTCATTAAACTTAAAATGCCACATCGGTTGTTATCATTAATTTTCCACAATTTTTCTTTGATGTCTTGGTTAGTTTTGACATACAGCCCAAGATCTTCAGGAATGAATCAGGAGACCGAGATTCATTTCTTCAGTCGATTCTGACAAGAGAACTCCAAAGATGGTACTTGATATCGTGTTTCTTTAGACAGAGTATTATTATGGGAAGCCACGACAAACAAGTTCGAATCCAGTTAGTTCCACACAATCCACTTTAACTTATGATGTTTGCAACCTTAATCTGATGCCCCAACTTACATCTTGAATGAATTTTGCCTAGAAAAGCACAGGGGAAACGAATATAAATGATAGAATCTTCGGATTCATAAGATATGATGATGGAGATGATGATGATGATGAGGAGGAGGAGGAGGAGGAGGAGGAGGAAGAGGAGGAGGAGCATTATGCAGCGTGTCCTTGAATCAAGGAAACCAACAATTGCATTAAATTTTTTTGTTTGTAAAAAAAATATATATCCATTAAACTCTCTACTTTTTTTATTCATATATATGGCTGATTGAAACAGTTATTAAACTTCACAAAAGTAGCGAAAGTAATATCGAAATTGCAAAACGGCTGAAAATGGAACAGTTCAACAGTTTAGAAAATTAGAAAGTTTAAAGAGACCGGTAACAGCCTTGACAGGGGAAGGCGATGAAGAAAACGAAGTAACCGCACCCTTCAACTCATAAACCGCATCCCCTCAACTCATAAAAAACACGAAGTAAAACCTGCGACGAAACCCTTGCAAAAGTTGCCGGACATTGGCTGCAGCAGCTGGCGTGAGCCAATCAACCATGCACCAAGTGTTGAGTGACGATTTTGGACAAAAACACTTTAAGATGCTGCATCGTCATATGACAATGAGAGACAAAAATGTGTGATAATTTTCAAGGACATTTTACACCTTCAGTCTGTAATGGTTTGGGCAGCTGTTACAAAAAATCTTCGGTCTGTAATGGTTTGGGCAGCTGTTACAAAAGTCGTCAGTCTGTAATGGTTTGGGCAGCTGTTACAAAAACCTTCTTTCTGTGATGGATTGGGCAGCAGTTACAAAAACCTTCAGTCTGTAATAGTTTGGGCAGCTGTCATAAAGTTTTTAGTCTGTAATGGTTTGGGCAGCTGTTAAAAAATCTTCGGTCTGTAATGGTTTGGGCAGCTGTTACAAAAACCTTCTTTCTGTGATGGATTGGGCAGCAGTTACAAAAACCGTCAGTCTGTAATAGTTTGGGCAGCTGTTATAAAGTTTTTAGTCTGTAATGGTTTGGGCAGCTGTTAAAAAATCTTTGGTCTGTAATGGTTTTGGCAGCTGTTACAAAAACCTTCTTTCTGTGATGGATTGAGCAGCAGTTACAAAAATCTTCAGTCTGTAATGGTTTGTTAACCCTTAACCTTCAGCTGCTTTTGATCTTGATAATTGAAAGGGAAAAGTAAATCCTAAGCTAAACATGTTGGTTTCGATTCTCGGTGGTGGCGCACGATTCATTTTTTTTATTTAACTTTTTAAATCATCACTATATTCTGGGTCCAATATTACATAATGATAAATACCAAATCTGCGTCAATCAAAATATCATATTTACGATCGGCCAGTCCGGGCGGTCTGTCTGTTGTATGTATGTATGCCTAAAACTTTCGACAGAGGCGGCGAATTCTCAAGAGATCGTGATCGTTTTGAAGCTCTATACTTCGGACGACAAATATCGAAACAGTTGCTAAAAACATTAATTCCCTCACTCTCAACTGAGCAATTTTCTACAGGGAGGGCTGTTTTTTTTTCCGCTGATATTTTCGAAAGTCATCCCCTCTTTTCTATTGACTAGCTTTAACTTAAACTGGCGATGGACGCAACAGCAAAGACGTCACGGTTTTTTTTTTTACGTTCTTTTTATTCTTCGCAGTACGGGTTCGAGCCTGCCTGTCTACTAACAATTTTTTTTTAGCTCAACACACACCTCCAAACATCCGGGCAACGCAAGGCTAGTATATATATAAATTATACGTGAGATTGTTTTAAAATAGTTTTCTCTGCACTGTTACCTTTCATTAGTAAGTTTTGCAAGGTTGTTTTTGTATTCGCCAGAGGGTATCCTGAGTTGTCAATCACAGTGCGTATAAATAATCAGGGATAAAAATAAACTAGCAAATCACCCCCGCTCTTCTGCGCTACACTCTCACGACTACATAATACTTGCCTTCCTGTTTCACACGCTGTTCTGTCAGACCCGATAGACACACATAATTACTCTAGTTACAGTCTTCGAATTAATTCTTTCTTCACACACGTAAACATATACGCATACACAAACACACATAAAGTCATGTGCACACATATGCGCACACATACTCACCCTAAAAAAATTTTATTTACATAAATACTGGTCGTGTAGCTTGCAAAAGCGTTTGCCATTGCTAAGATGGCTATTTTCCATAAAGGCAGGTGTATACCTTTGTTTTGTGCAGTTCAAGGAGATACAAATTTTCAGACGTTACCTTCTAACGTTTTATGAAAGTGTTATGTTTTTGCTAACCTTTTGCTAATGCCTGAAGCGTTGCAACCCGGAAATGACGACGGAGCAGCCCAGGTATTTCTTTTGCAAGCCAGAGAGCTCTTCCTCTATAGCGCTGGCGTTTCATATGTGCAGACCTTGCGCCATATCACCTCCTCGTCATCTTTAGAAATAGGATACCATTATGGATATCTTCAGTATCAAATAACTCTCATACACTATGAAGTTTACTTTATGTATCAAAACCAAAGAGGGGAGATATATAAGAAATATTTATCATTGATATCTATCTGACATGCATATAAATATAAACGCGAAACTTTTATAAGTTTTACAAAGTTAAGATATTAAATTTTTATACCTTACTTTATAAAATTTATAAAAGTGCACTTTGGAGATAAATAAATTTCAAATTTAATCTTGTACCTTTATTTTTAAAGCCTATAGTAAAAACATTTTGTTTAACAATTTTCATGCCTTGGATGAAATGCTTTTCTAACTTGTATATATATATATATATATATATATATATATATATATATATATATTTCAGAATGTGAGAGATTGCATATAATAAATTCCACAGCCAAACAACGTCGCAGCCCAAATCCGACTGTGAAATGAACCTACTTCGTCTCAACTCGAGTCTTGGACTTCCGGTTCTTTGACTGTCATGGCTCTTGTGGGCTGCGTCGTTGTTTGGCTGTGGAATTTATTATATACATTCTCTCACATTCTGAAAATCCTATCATAAGTTGCTCGCTTGGTTAGTATTGCTGGATGGCATCGTCCTTTCGAGTTAAAACTCCTACTTGTGAGACATCGACTTGAGGTTATTAGCTGGTTGGATGACCGCATCCCTTGTTGAGACGAAGTAGGTTCATTTCACAGTCGGATTTCGGCGCGGTTTGCTTGATCTGTGTTAGTTAATAGAAATTCTTGTGTGCAGAGCGTTTGCTCAGTTGGTAGAGTGCTTGCCTTGCATGCAAGAGGTT
Organism: Euprymna scolopes; assembly: GCF_053919585.1. NCBI lineage: Eukaryota > Metazoa > Mollusca > Cephalopoda > Sepiida > Sepiolidae > Euprymna > Euprymna scolopes. Next base: position 125,398,770 of record NC_136498.1, on the reverse strand, counting down.
CGGGTTTCGAATCCTGAGTTCGGATGGTCTAACTGATGAGCCCAAATGAGGGCGAAACTCGAGTCTTGGACTTCCGGTTCTTTGACTGTCATGGCTCTTGTGGGCTGCGACGTTGTTTGGCTGTGGAATATATATATATATATATATATATATATATATATATATATATATATATATATATATATATATAATAATCGAATTCATTCAAAAAGTATCGAAAAACAAAAACAAATAACATCTACATAATGAACGCCATACATTCGGTCGTGCGAGATTGCCTAATGGTAGGGGGTACGCTTTATACCCTGGCGTCCCGTTTTCGAATCTCGCTAGATTCAGCCATTCTGGTGAGTCGTAGACGACGAAACAAGTATCAGCGGATATTATATTTTAAAAATAATATATATATATATATATATATATATATATATATATATATATATGTGTGTGTGTGTGTGTGTGTGTGTGTGTTTACCGGTGTGTTAACGTGATTGTGGGTTATATGGGCCTGACCAATACCAGATGGGTGATCATTTTAGAGAAATCTAGGCGCTGTATGTACTGCGCCGTTGTAGAAATTTCCAAGTTAGTATCTGGAGGCGCATTAATTCATTGGGAAAGATTCACTCATAGTCTCGTTTTGAAGATCGACCCTTCGGACGATAAATATCAAAAAGTTGGCCAAAAACATTAATTTATTCGCCCACAACTTTTCACTGGGCACTTTAAAAAATATTGGCAAAAAAGCGACCTCTTTTTGTAGAAAAGGGGTCGCTTTTTTGCCAATATTTTTTAAAGTAATCCCTCTTTTCGATTGTCTAGCCTTAATTTAAACGTACGTCACTTCCGGTTTGACGATGGGCGCAACAGCAAAGACGTTACGTTTTTCATGTTCTTTTCCTCCTTCACGGTACGGGTTTGAGCTTAACCACTCCTTTTTTTTTTTTTTTTGCTCAACATACCCAGTATAGTAACAATTAAACGACATTCACTCAGAAGACAAAAGATGTAAGCGCCACACACAAAATAAATAACAAACACGCCATCTTATAAATATATAGATACTATCATAATTAATAGTGCAATATATACTCTTTTGTCCCCTGGCAAAAGGAGGGTGGACCGGTAAATTCACCCTTGTCCGTTCGTCCGTTCGTCTGTCCGCATTGTTCTCAATTTGAGGCTGTTGTCTTGGAATTTTTTAAAATTTTGCACAAACATTAAACATGATATTTGTAAAAAGGTAACAGAACTGATTTTCCGGAAAAAACTCCAGTTGCCCCCCCCCCACACCTATGGGTTCCTTTCGGGTTAAAATAGCTCAAATTGACACTTTTGTGCTTATTAAAAATAAATGATGCCTTGGGTTTTTATAAAACTTTCTGAAAAGTTGTAACTAACTGATTTCTATATAATTTTGTTTGTCTATACCCTGTGATAACTCTTGGGTGAGCCCCAGGGGCTCTTTTTAGAGTCATCTGTGTATGTTTACCTAGAGAGGACTGGGCTTGGTGCAGGAGAAAGAGGGAATTGGGGAGGGAAAGATAGCAAGATTGATAGAAAGAGAAGTTTTAACAGAAATGGATTACCTTGCTCCAGGCGACGCCGGGTTGCCCTACTTGTTAAAATATATATAGTTAAATATAAGGCTTCAGGTTTTAATGGCATAAAAAATAGAAGTTGCGTGAATAGCTATTCGTTTGTGGCTTAGTAACTAAGCCCTTTAAGTTGGTATTGAAACAAGTGTTCTTTTCAAGTTCGGACTATCTAACCGTGAGATTATCGAAAACCGCCCTCGGGTAAGTTAAATTCTAATCTTTAGTTGCGACGAAGTAAAATATTATTATAAATTTTCCTAATGTCTGTCTGTGGGGGGCGCGGTTTATCTCAGCCTACAGGCAACCCACCCAGGCAAGTAAGGTACCGAAATGAAGCTTATGAGCCAGCGGATGTTTTAGTGATATTTATATGGATGTTTGGTGTATGAAAATGCAAAAAAAAAAAAAAAAAAAATGTAAAAAATACAAAAAAAAAATACCGATTTACTAAACAATGTTTTATTTACTGCATATTTTTCCGGTATTCACCGGAAGTAATTATCTCCCTTAGTAAGTTCAATTTACTGTATGTGTGTGTGTGTGTGTGTGTGTGTGTGTGTGTGTGTGTGTGTGTGTGACGCGATTTATCTCAGCCTACCAGCAACCCACCCAGGGAAGTAAGGTACCAAAATGAAGCTTATGACCCAGCGGATGTTTTAGTGATATTTATATCCATGTTTGGTGTATGAAAATGCAAAAAAAAAAATAATAAATAAATAATAATAACGATTTACTAAACAACGTTTCATTTACTGGATATTTTTCCTGTACAAGAACCCAAGTTTGCCCAACTGGGCAAACTTGGGTTCTTGTTTTTTCCTAAATATTCCGAACGCGCATTAGTCAAACGCGGATATGGTCATGTAAGGAACTGGCAAAGAGACATCCATGAGGCAAGGGAGATAATTCTTGCTAGACGAAATGAAAAGCGACATGGCGATTTTTTAAAAGTCCTTTGAAATCGTAAACTTAAGGTGAGTTCAAACTAAACTGGGACGCGAATTAAACGACACTGAGTCATCGGAGTGAAATGAAAACAGGTTTCTTTTTATCAAAAGATAAGCTAATGACAAACTGCACTTGCTATTCAGGATTGAATTTATACAAGTTTATCCGTGTGTCAAAAATGACGAGAACTTACTCGTATCCTGATTTTTTTTTTCTCATAATATTTTGAGGTTTTTAATATTGACCTTGATTTTAATAAACTCAAATTTATTTCACATGACATCAACACGGCAAATTATTTTTTCGGTTGTCATATTATTGAATACTAGCAGAACCTGTGGAAATTCCACGGTTGTTGAAAACATAACCACATAAGTAAACAATAGGATGTCCTTCAATGGAATAATCAGTGTAATTTTAGTTCCTATCAGATCGTGAATTAAAAAATAAATATTTTTTCTAGAATTGTAAGCCATGTTTAGTTTCAGAACAGTTTCCGATGGTTAGTTGTTCTACACAAGTCCTAGAGGTGACTGGTTCTCAGTAGACAGTTCTCGAGTTGGAATCCACATAGCAAAAGATTCTTCCCGTGTTGACACGAAGAAGAAAACAGATGCGAAATTGCTACAGAAAAGGTTTAATATTTATGGAACAATTCTGGTTTCTGATTGGTTGGTAGCAGAACGTGAATTAATTTGATTCGTCAGTTCCTAGCAGCATCGTTTATAAATAGAATCTCCCTCTGTGCGAGATCACACCCCATTATGAAACTCTAATGATGGGATGTATCTCCCAGCGGCTTCGGCTGCAGGGAGACAGGGTAGAAGTACTCGTCAAGGATCCGTTTGTGAAACTCAGCCCGACAGGTGAAGGGCCGGGAACCGATCCAGCACCTGTCGGACTGAGGCACACCGCTTGGGTACTACCTTAGGAGGTCCACCCTCCCAGGTCTTTCCACCGGGCTTTCCAGTGGAGCAAGTTTATTGCTTGTCGCCTGAGGCGCCCCTACCGGGGAATGGCGACGGAGGCTCTCAGGCAAGTTTTGTTGAGACAAGAGTGTCCCTTCTTTAGGGGGGCTCGCCTATTTTCCACCTTCCGGCCTTGTGCCACATTTTACTGTGGTGCACAGCGAATAAATATCTACCCCATTATGAAAATATTGCAACATTTTTCTTGCCAAATATGGAGAACTGCTTGAAATATATTATTACAAGAAATACACTTATTAATATTGTGATCTGCAACCACCAGACAATGGCTGAGGATAACAAACTTATTAGTACTCTTACCTACACCCACCATACACCGGTTGGCGATAAATAACTTATTAGTATTTTGATCTGTACTAACTAGACATTGACTGGCGATAACTTATCCATTTGAAACAATTTTTAGAATATTCCATTTTCATATTAAAGAAATTAAGTATACTAACGGTTGGTACCATTTGAAATATTCAATTTTTATTTTAAGGGATGTTCAGAATGATAACGGTCGAAGCGAATTAGTGTATTAATATATTGATCAGCCTTTGTACATTGTAATAAAGTTGTATTCCTGACTGAAAAATGTACAAATTAATTTTCATAATGAAAACAGAATTCTATATACTTTTATTTAAGCATGATTTCTATATATCTCCTACGAGGCTACGAAGTCTATTTTGAACTCTATCAAGGCAG
>NC_136498.1:125339542-125387042 GCF_053919585.1 Euprymna scolopes | reverse complement strand
ACGACCGTCGAGGACAACCTGAATTTTTCTCTTATCTAAGAAGTATTTAATTATGTTAAGTATTCTACCAGTGATACCGTATGATCTAATTTTCCTGAGGAGACCCTCATGCCATACCCTGTCAAAAGCCTTAGATATATCTAGAGCTACCGTTCTGCCCTTCCCCGCTTTGTCCAGTGAATGGTATATACGTTCAGAGATTACATTAATTCGCAGCTGGATAGGGAAAGGCGGAGAGAAGGAGAGAGAGAGGGAGAAAGAGAGAGAGGGAGAGAGGGTTGGGGGAGAAAGAGAGAGAGGCAATACGAACAGAAAGTTACACTAATCTTATATTTTGTCGGGATATTTTCCGCCCAATTATGACTGCTTTTATTTAACTGGCTTTACAAACTCACTTTTTCTTGATTCAAACACTTTAACCCGAGCTCAATGGCTGATCACGCGGGGCAATTCTTTTCTCGTAATATCATATAAATTGAACACCACCCAATTATGTGTCGCACATACCCTAGGGTTGACGCGACGCGGGACTGAGTCGACACCAACATGTGAGTATTATTCAGCTTACCACATTCCGTCAAACATGCAACAATGTCATTCAATAAAGAACGCAATTACATTGCATTGGAGATGAATGTGCTTGCCATCTAACCGGATACCTACCGAACTGATAAAGTATAATGGCATAAATATGACGAGATCTTCACCGCACCTTCGCAACAACACAATCATCAGTCATTTCAGTGTGAGGTGGGGCATAGGAAGTGCTTCTTCGTCAACTTATATGCCAGGAATTGTCCGGACATTAATATTCTTTTTTTTTTAGAAAGTAAACTGTTTTACTTTTATTCGAAACCATTTCCTATTTCCTTATTCATAATTTATCGTCATCTTTTATTTTTATATATTCAAAAAGAAAAAGAAAAAAAAAAGAACGTATAAAAACTGGATAAACTTGATGCATACTCCCGTTTGGACCACTTTCCAGCGACGCTTGCAGCCGTTCTGGCACCGACTGTACTGACTTGCCTTTCCGCAGGACTCTGCGTGAAACGCCAAGAGGGAGACTTTGGTGACTGGGCAAGTCTAGGTATCCTTACCACTCGTCCAGGCCCTCACTTGGAGGAGTAACTCCAGCTTTGCTGTATCAGGACTGTAGCTAACGAAAACGCACACTAAAATACCATTGTCTCACGAGATAGATCATCATCATCTCATCATCATCATCATCATCATCATCATCATCATCATCATCATCATCTATTTCATTCTCTACAGTCCCCTTTATATGCATGTGCCAAAATCTAAATGCAAATTCCATGGACAAAAGCTTCTTTCCTAGAACTGCCTGCCTCTGGAACTCTGTTCCGGCGGCCTGCTTTTCAGCTGGCTACAAAATGACCGCCTTCAATTCCAATGTAAACAAATTCTTCTGGAGCTGTCCCTCTTAAATAATCAAATTCTATCCAATTTCCACTGCTAACAATCACCACGCTTTTATCTCAGACATCACCGTACACTCCTTAAGTTGTATACTCGAGTGACCTTCAAGTCTTGATAAGTGGCGACTCTCTTGTAAGAAAAAAAAAAACGATATAATTCTCCTCTTTATTTCTGACAGATTTAGCAGCTCAGTTAGTAGGGTGTCAAGATTTCGAATTTTTATGCATCTAGAAACATGTACTGTAGAGATGAAAGGGTATACCCAATTAAATTGCAGATACGTTTCTGCACCTGATCAAGAACCCTGAAAGGGAATAGAGACTCAGTAGCTCAAGTATGACAACAAAAATTCGTACATGGATGTGTTTTGCAGCATCATCCTACGTTTTTCTCACAATCTTTTTTTTTTAATCAGATTTTTTTTTCGATTATCGATTTTTGATATTCCCCGATACAAAACCTACATAAGAACACTTCCAGACACAACAAGTGCGGTGGTGTGACATTTCCAAAAATTGTTTAAGAGTTCATAGGGAATGAACCCTGTCTCTCACACTTACCGACATAGACAAAAATATTTTTCTGTAAGAGTAGAGCTTTTTTTACGATACGAATGGAAAAAATTACTTAATTCTATAAGTTAAGTGAAATTCATAATTTCATGCGTCATACTATGTGTGCATGCATGTGTGCGATGCCATTTTACTAACGATTAGAAGAACAAAATGTCATAGTTTGATTTTTTAAATATATTTTTTCAATAAGAAAACTCGTTTACAGCGATTTTATTGATTTTTGAAACTTCAGATACAAAAGTTACGTACGAACACTCCCAGACACAAGTACCTTCGTGTGGACTTTCAAAAAATCGACCCGGCCGTTTCCGAGTCCATAGGAAACGAACTCTGTTTCTCTCATACACACAGACAAAAACTTATTTTTATATAAAAGAAGAGTTTTTTTTTTTACGATACTAGTGAACAAGTACTCAATTCAAAGTGATATTTATAATTTGCTTCGCCATAGCAGATATGGTATCATTTTACGTATCATTTTTAGAAACTCCAAATGTCTTTTTAGCTGAAATAAATATTTTTTTATTGTAAAAAGTTACTTTATAATTTTATGGTTTGACACTTTTTTTTTATTAAGAAAGAAAACTCGTTTACAGCAATTGAGATATGTAAAAAGTATTAAAATCTGAACAATAAAGAATGGAATTTCCGGTGATTTTCATTGAATCAACGGATCAGGAATTTAGTGTCGTTACGTGATCTTGTGCTACGTGGTTTCTTACCTAATTCACCCAGGTGAAAAAGGCGGTAACTAACATAAACATAGCGCCATTGATAACAAAACAACGGCGATACTTACCTTTTTTTTTTTTTACTAGCTGTCGCTAACCGGCGCAATCCGGGATTAGCTAATATCATTTTAGTTTAATTTTTTAAAATTAAAATTAAATATTTTAAACACGAGCAGATGAATAACAAACCTCAAAATCTAAGGGACACAACTCATATTTTACATTTAATTTCAATAGTGAAATTATCTCCCATTAATTTTAAGTATGTTAAGTCATTTTTGAAGATCGTCTCAATTGTAATAATCTTACTGCCGCATCAATTGTTATCAGTATATATCTTTTCTGGCAAAATATATGTTACAATGATAAGAAAAAATCGCAAGTCTGAATCAAACATCGATACGTCAAACGCATTGCTATTTAGGTCTAGCAATTTAGTCCGATTAGCGAGTTTATAGAATTACTCGAAAAACGATTCTTCAGAAAGTTTTTTGCTCCGACTGATCTTGATTAATGTTTCTAAATTTTATTAAGGTCAATTGAATAACATATCTTTTTTCTAAGCACCCGTATAACGTACTTTAAAACAACAGCTGCTATTTTAAAACAAAAATTATTTATTTATTTCCAAGGCGAAACGATGAAATTATTACCCAAGAAAAATTATGATTCTATTTTCGTTTGAGGAAAACGTTTTTTTTTTTGTTGTTGTTGTTTTTTTTTTTTTGTTTTTTTTTTTTGCAGACCATCTACTAGTTGGCCAGTTGTGTACAAATCCCGAGAGCGATAGAAGCTTTATATCATGTTTAAATTGACACAATGTTCAACGAGTGAAGTGGTGGTGGTGGTGGTGGAGGAAGAAATCTCTACCGAAAACAGTGTTATGGATTCGGCAGAATTCGGGCATGACACCGTGAATGGTAAATTCGCGCCGATTTGAATTTCGCTATCACTCCCACGTGCTCGCCCGATCGTTTGGGACGCACTCCTTCAACTCAAACGATGATTAACCGCTGCAAACAACGTTGGCATTTTTCAGATTATTTGTATGTGCACCCTAAAACCAACCCCATTGTACCTGAAGAACCAGGGGTGTCTATCAAGCTTGGAAATACAGGAAAACCGCAAGAAAATAAAAGCGCACACTTTGTTAGTTGGACAATCGACAATTTGTTTTTTGGTCGCCATTTATTTATTTATATATTTATTCACTATTTTTAATTCCAAGTATCTCTCTCTCTCTCTCTCTCTCTCTTTCTTTCGCACATTCTTTCTCTTTTTCTCATGCTCGCTTTTTTAATGTCTTATATTTATATCTATAGTCATTTCTTTCTTTCTCTCCTTCTTTATTTCTCCCTCCCTCTCTTTTCTCTCTCCCTCGTTCCTTCTCCTCCTCTCTTCTCCTATTTCAAACTTTCTGTCTTCCCCCTCTCTCTTCTTTCTCACCTTTTCCAGCTTTTTTTTTCTCTCCGTCCAACGTTCGCCAATGTTTGCTATTTTGGGAGTTGTTTTATTTACATTGTATGCAAATATCAATCATCTTTCTCGTCTGCCTATTACCACCACCTACGATGACCATTGTCTGTGTTTTTTATAGATCCTTCGAAATACTCTGTCCATCACAAAGTCGATGAATCAATGACCCACGCTACATTTTACAATAGAAAACTTTAGTCGATAATCGCATAAACCGAATGAACATACATACATACATGATGCTTGCAACGTCTTGTCAGACGAGTGCCACTCCCTCAGACACTTAAAGTCCATGAGCCCAAAAATGACTTCCATCGCCACAGGGCCATTTTTATAGACAAATGTCTGAGGAAGTATCTATACACAGATGATGAAACGTAGTCTTAGCTTTGTACGACAGCTAAATCTCTCTCTTAGTTAAAAATGTTGAGATTCAGCAACAAGCAAGAGCAAGATACGCAGCAACAAGTTAAACTGCAGACCAGCTAAATGCGGGTACTGGTCTCCCGCTTTATCGTTTTTTAAATCAGAGATTTGCTTCTCCAGGAAAGGTTGCCTTCACCTCGGTTTACGGGAGTCCTCTCCACCCAAACACATACATGCATACACACAAACGCACATGGTGGTACTTGGCCGTTGACATACATACATACACACATACATATATATATATATATATATATATATATATATATATATATTATATTTCTGTGGAAATATATTTTCTTATAATATATACCAATCCTTAAGAAGCTCAATGTAATTACACTATATATATATATATATATATATATATATATATATATATATATATATATATATAATTCTGAAGAATATTTATATATATATATATATATATATATATATATATATTCTTCGGAATAAAATTATCCAACATTCAACTGGTATGGAAACCTGTGATTATAGGTTTTACAAAATATTACTGGCAGTAATATTCTATAAGTACTATCTCATTTAAATAAGAATTGCTCGTTATACAAGATAGAGCAAATAAATCAAATTTTAGTCATTCAATAAATTTAAAAATATATGACGTGAAATGGTTAAATTCCAAATCAAAAATTTTTTTATTCTATGTAAGACAAAGAATACATTTGAAATATAACTCCTCATCTTATACGATTTCGAAGTCTACCATCTCTTTACCACACTGCTATCAAAGACATTCACTTCGGATTTTATCTTGCAATTTGGATGTGAATTTTTATATCCTTTTCATAAACTTCACTTCCTCTATGACATTTAAATACGTAATCAACTTTAAACTGTGATTTTCCATGTCTCACTGACTTTAGCATATAAGGTGTAAACCATTATAATGTTCTCCTCTGAAGAGATGGTAGACATCGAAATCCTTCGATTATTCTTTCCGGTGTTTTTCATCACCATTTTTCAAAACTATTCGTACATTTCTCAAAAATGTGCGTACATTTTACAAAAGTGTTCGTACATTTTACAAAAGTGTTCGTACATTTTACAAAAATGTTCGTACATTTTACAAAAATGAGCGTACATTTTACAAAAGTGTTCGTACATTTTACAAAAATGAGTGTACATTTTACAAAAATGAGTGTACATTTTACAAAAGTGTTCGTACATTTTACAAAAGTGTTCGTACATTTTACAAAAGTGTTCGTACATTTTACAAAAATGAGTGTACATTTTACAAAAATGAGCGTACATTTTACAAAAGTGTTCGTACATTTTACAAAAATGAGTGTACATTTTACAAAAATGAGCGTACATTTTACAAAAGTGTTCGTACATTTTACAAAAATGAGTGTACATTTTACAAAAATGTGCGTACATTTTACAAAAATGTTCGTACATTTTACAAAAGTGTTCGTACATTTTACAAAAATTAGTGTACATTTTACAAAAATGTGCGTACATTTTACAAAAATGTTCGTACATTTTACAAAAGTGTTCGTACATTTTACAAAAATGAGTGTACATTTTACAAAAATGTGCGTACATTTTACAAAAATGTTCGTACATTTTACAAAAGTGTTCGTACATTTTACAAAAATGAGTGTACATTTTACAAAAATGTGCGTACATTTTACAAAAATGTTCGTACATTTTACAAAAGTGTTCGTACATTTTACAAAAATGTTCGTACATTTTACAAAAATGAGCGTACATTTTACAAAAATGTTCGTACATTTTACAAAAATGTGCGTACATTTTACAAAAATGTGCGTATATTTTACAAAAATATTCGTACATTTCTCAAAAATGTTCGTATATTTTACAAAAATGTTCGTATATTTTTCTACTACCCCTAATATTTTTTCATAAACGAACGTAAGGTTTCACACCCTATCGGCCAAAAAAACGATCAGAACTCTTATTATTATATTTTCTTTTGGTCAGCTATTTCCCACTGACTCCCCTTTTTCTGTAGACCGCGTCTCAATATCAGTCTCATGGTATTTCTATACGGGTACAGGTAAGACTTCCTATGATCAATATCAGATACGTTCTAACTAATCCTCTGCCATAGTCAGACAAATCCTCATCCGATGGATCCTCTGACTTTTTCTCTCTTGCGAGTGTTACTACTCATTAGACCTATGTCTTATTTTCACATTATTTTATTTCTTTACATTTTTAAAAACTACTTTTGGGAACCTACAACAAAACACAATTACTTTAAAAATTCTAGTGGTCGGCTTCTAAGTATACAAAATACCTTCTATCATCCCGATTCACTCGGATTTCTTAGCCTGGATTCTTAGAACTCATCAGAGGCACTAAAAAACATAATACTTAACTAGTAAAACTCCTTCGCAGCGCCAAATCATACAGCACATTCGAACCCCAAAATATGACGGTCACTTGTGTGATTTTTCCTTTCTCTCCACCAGAGTTCCCAAAACTCAACACAGAGTTATCCCACATATCTCATATCTCTATAAAAAAAAAAATTGTAAGGAATCTTGTTGCATCATTATCCTGTTACTGACCGACGCCATACATTATTATCCCTTACTATTTAATCGGAGTGATTTTCAGCCAATGACTTCACTACCCTTATTCTAATGCGTCTGTGTTGGAGAAATTCATTTACCAAAACTGATACCAAGCCAGTCATGTCTCACAAAACCACGTCCACATTTTTAATTTATTATATCGAGAATTACCAAAACGCCTCGAAGCCGTATCCGCAGCACCGACCCTATAAACATAGCAGAAAATATTTTTCTCTACGGGAGCACTTCCACCGTGCTTTTCTGTCGAGTTACTCATCTCGAAAAAACATCATAAAGCATACAATAAAAACTCATATCGTATTGGGTCCCTCTCTTGAAGCGTCTTTGTTGCAGCAGGTTAAAGCTCCCTTCCCCCCAGGAACGTGGGCGAATCCCCCCAAAGCGGCCAGTAGCAGACAGATATGTCGTCTCCATTGTGTGGATGATATGCTTGACATGCATGCACAAAAACACTAGATGAATTACGGACCGTTAAGTAAAAAAAAACATTAAGGGATGTGAGGATAATAGTCCGTTATATACGTACACAACGTATATATATATACTTGTTTATTGTTATATAAACATGGTCACATCCTGCTGCTACAAATAGCCACTTGTTTCAATCAAACAACAGATATCATCAGGCAGCGACTTGACTATTCAAAAGTTCAATGAATAATAAGGTCTTTTTATTGAGCACTATCGCACTATCTAACAACCTCATTGAATTCATTAGTCCATTACTTTTGAATAAAAAACCCGAGTATATATATATATATATATATATATATATATATATATATATATATATATATATATATGCCTTATTTTACTTGATTCTTCCAGCCTTGACAGACATGTTTTAAATATTCTCTCCAGTGCTTTTTCTTTTAATGATTTGGAATTCATTCCATTGTCGATTTTTTCCAAGGAACTCTGCCTTTTGGATCATTTTGGACAATTTGGAATTTACCCATTGGATTGGAAATTTTAAATTCGACTGGTTTGGATTTTACCATTCTTGGATTTTTTTCCCTTCACCGGACTATCCATTCATGTGAAATCTTTTTATCATTTTTCTTTTACCTTCTATTCCCCTTACCTCACCCTTTTTTTTTTAACCAAGTAAGATCTGCGACTTACTTGTAATTTCATTAAATACTTTTATATGCAAAATCCGATCCTGCATTTTGCTAATTCCTGCCCTCTGATGAGAACGAGAGTATTTCTTCGAAACTCCGCGGATTAAGGACTATCCTCTTGTGCTTCCTTTTTTAAAATTAAATATGTTTTTAACTCTTTTTCAAGATGTCTTTTAACATGTTTTATTAATCATTTGTTCATATATATATATATATATACATATATATATATATATATATATATATATATATAAGAGGTAGTTTGCTTGAAGCATTGTATAGTATGTAGTTAAATAGAATTGAAGAAGGCGGTACAATGCAGAAGTAACGGAAAGACACAAGCTGAAGCAGGTGAGAAATTTATTAATATAACTTATAAATACATATGTACATATTCATATTTCATATACGTCAAGTAAATATCTGACGAAGAGATCTTTCTCGAAATATTATATTACACGGACATACCACCAGACCGACTTTCCCAGGTAATCACTGTGCAAATATAAATATACTGCGTATATGAAATATGAATATGTACACATGTATTTATAAGTTGTATTAATAAATTTCTCACCTGCTTCAGCCTGTGTCTTTCCGTTACTTCTGCATTGTACCACCTTCTACAATTCTATTTAACTATATATATATATATATATATATATATATATATATATATATATATATATATATATATAGGAGAGTAATAGGAATGGGAAATGAATTCACAAAAACTATATATTGGTAAATATAGATTGGTTCATTTATTCAATAAGGGAATGCAAACAATTAGTTAGAGGATAGAAGGGACTCTTTATACCAAGGCATTTCGAAGCCTAATGCTTCTCATCAGAAGAGTAGAGAAAATGCTAGGTAAGATAGTGGGGATGCGGCATCTAGTGTGGGATTCATTAGGAACGAAATAGATCAATTAAAATTATAAATGATGTTGGGGTGAGTTTTATCGAATTCTAGAAAAGTGTATAGGGTCTTTATCATAGTCTTAAATGTATGTAGTATATGTTTTAAGGCTTAAGCGGGGTATAGTGTGGATGGGTGGTAATTCAATTTTGTCGGTGTGTAAGATGCCTATTATCAGGGCATTTTATTGACATTTTATATTACACTCTATATAATACGCTCCTCCTTTATTAAAAAAAAAGAATTAATCTTCTGTATGACCCCTGAAAATAGTAAAGTTTAAAATAATATTTTTATTTCCTTAAAAACCTATCGCTCTGTCACGATATTTCCTTAAGAATCCGTTGGTCTATCACAATTTTAATTTTCTGATTTTTTTTCTTTAGATTACAACTAGCTAGCCGCCCGGAGTTGCCCGGTCGTACAATACGCTTAAACAGGATATTTTAATTTATTTATAAATGCAAATTGCGTATGTATTATTATAGAATCAACTCTCTATTGCATATTGTATATCACGAGGAATAATTTGCCCGGTGGACTTATTCACAAAATTAAAAATAATAATAATGATAATGTCGTTCATCAAATTCCGTCAGTGTTTGTTTACAATATCACGTCAGCTGATATGTGGGCTTGACGAAACTCACTTTTGAATTATCTTTACTTTTAAAATATGCAAACGAAGAAATGATTTGCGGCAATTTTAAATGGTACTTCTTCTTGAACTCTTTAATAAGAAAAAAAATTAAAATGGTGAGCTACACCCAGACTTGAACAGCTTATCATTCGATCAGTAGTCGAATGCTCTACCAATGAGCTATATCTCCACTTGACAATAAAACTGTTTCTTAAGAAGAAATGATTTGCTGAGATTTTCTTATTTTCCCTTGGCCGTTGTAACGCAAAATATTCCCCTGTAATTTTTTTTTTCAATCTGTAGGAGACAAAGACTATTTTTAAGGTAAGATTTTTTCGATTTTAGACCCTTATCGGATGAATTTGTGTACAAACCATATTTTAAAACACTGCCAGACACATACATTACTTTTGTGTGAAATTTGCAAAAGATAGGCTCAGTCGTTTCGGAACCTATGAGGAAGGAAATCACACACACACATTAAGTAACTTAAATATAATTGAAGAGATAAAGATTAAAATTATTCTCATGATTTAGACTCATATTTGGTGCTATTTTCACAATGTTTCGGTCGATGTAACCTCCTATCTTCTTCACGAGTTTTAACGGATAAAGTACTTGGTAAAGTACTTGGTAAATTCAAAGTTCTAAGTGACACCTTTGTTGAGTCTGAAAATTCAATATTCACTGAATGCGACGCTAAGAATACAACGACGACTTGCTTACGACTTCTATTCGTTCATGGCTGACAGAAAGAGAACATGCGAACCACGTGGACTAAATAAAGGCTTACGTTCGAAATTCCGTGTAGATTCTCCAGTTCGACAGAAATGAAACTCGAGTTGAACAAAAGATACGTGAAGAAGATCGGAGCATACGTCGGCCGAAACGTTGTAAAAAATATACTCAGGATAGGAACAGTTGTCCGAATAATCCAAAGAATGCTAATATCACGCTTTTATTTAGAATAGCATTTTAGTCGCTAAAACGCATATTATTGATTGAATAGACGTATCTCGTTTTAGAAACGCCCAAGCAAATCTGCGCAAAGCTTTATCTGTCGTTTGTCTGATTAGAGTTGAAAAGAACATCCTTCAAGATCGTGTCAATGCGTTCGTCAGTTTGTCACGCATCAATATTGGAATAGAATATGCATTTATTTAAAAAAAAAAAATTATTACATTTTCACCCCAAGCAAGGCACATTGCCACTTTGTTGTAGGGGGCTACTATCAGGGACATAAGCATCAGGGGTACTGTGTAGGAAGTTGGGCAGCAAGATGTTGGTTTACGTTACACTTGAACTTCTGCGTGTCAGTACAGTCGGGCAAGCAGGGACCCGGAAGGGAATTCCAAAGTCTAGCTGTTCTGGGGGAAGAAATTACTGGAGTAGAAGGCTCTATTGCATCTAAGGATTTCTACTGTGAAGGGGTGGGATTAAGCTGCTTGTCTAGGGGGCACAAGTGCTTGCAGTTCGTCAGAGCCTTCACCGTTAAAGTACTTGTAGAACAGGCAGAGGGATGCCACATTTCGTCGATGTGACAGAGGCTGAAGTTTAGCTGACAGTTCAGGACCTATCAGATTGGCGACTCTCTTTTGAACTTTGTCTAGGAGCGAGAAACTAGTGGCAGATGCACCAGCCCAAATATGACACAATACTCCATACATGGGCGAATGGTGGCTTTATAGAGGTACAGGATACTTTCGGGAGTTAGTAGCTTTCTAGCACGGTAGAGAGAACCCACTTTCCTCGCAGCGGTCCTGGCAATGTTCTCAATGTAATTGTTCCAACTCATATTTCCTGGGAACGTTAGGCCGAGGAGTTTAAAAGATGTACTTTCAGATAAAGAGTCATTGACCATTGCTATTGGCGGTAGGGAAGGTTTCTTGTAATTTTTGAAGGAAACAAGTTTAGTCTTGGCAGCATTGAAGGCGACCATCCATTTTTGTCCCCATTCCACTACGGATCGGAGGTCTTCCTCTAGTGTTTCTGCCATTTCTTTAGATATGTGTTCATTTGTTTTCCTGTCGTGTCTGTTATAGAGCATGGTGTCGTCAGCATACGTACCCATCTCACAGACAATTCTGTCAGGGAGGTCATTTATGAATATTAGGAATAATAGAGGTCCAAGGATTGACCCCTAAGGCACTCCTGCATTTATATCATATTTTTTAGATGTACGACCATCAAGGACAACCTGGAGTTTTCTTTTATCTAAGAAGGATCAAATTATGTTAAGTATTCTACCAGTGATGCCATATGATCTATTTTTTAGAAGACCCTCATGCCATACCCTATCAAAAGCCTCAGATATATCTAGAGCTACGGCACTATCCTCCCCCACTTTGTCCAGTGAATGGTATATACGTTCAGAGATTACAGTTAGGATGTCTGCTGTGGAATGGGCTTTCCAAAATCCATATTGTTGGTTAGTCAGAAGTTTAGCATCTGTAAGGTGATGGACTAGAGCTTGGTTAATTATGGTCTCAAATATTTTGGCGAAAAGTGGGAGGAGGCTAATGGGGCGATAATTTACTGGGTCAGTTCTTTCGCCAAAATTCTTGAAAACTGGTTCCACAGAAGCAGTTTTCCAGCAGACAGGAATGCAAGATTCATTAAGGCATCTGTTGTAAAGTTTAGAGAGAACTGGAGCTACTTCGGCGGCGCACTTTTTAATAGCACAGCCCATATGAGATCAGGTCCACATGCTTTTACAGTGTCAAGCTTTCTTATGATAACATGCACCTGAGCAGGAGTGATTTTCAGATCGTCTAGTGTGGCGTCTGCCTTCAAAGGAAAGTCAGGGAGGAGGTGGTTAGCAGAGTCCAGTGTGGCGTTGGAGGCAAACCCTCTGGCAAGCATGTTAGCCTTCTCAGTTGCTGAGCAAACAACCTCATGATTGTTGGATAGTGGGGGAATTGTTGATTGCCCATTATTTACTACACTGTTGTAGATTTCTCGCGTTCCTAATTTCTGTGCTTCGATGCGTTTTTGGGTGGTTTCAGTAAATTCTCTCTTAGATGTCGCTATTTCTTTCTTACAGTTATTTCTGGCTTCTATGTACTTCTGTCTGTTTGAACTGGATTTATGTCTGTTAACTTTGCGGTACACATGCTGCCTTTGCGCTATGGCAGCTGCACAAGTTGAAGTGAACCATTGGGGAGAATGTGGTTTGCTATAGAATTTGCGTGTGGGAATATGTGCTTCAATTGTCGTTTTGAACCATTCAGTGGTCTCATTTGCGCAATGTTCAGCAGGAAGTGAAAAGATATTTTGCCATAGAGCGTCCCTGATGAGATCCCTGATGGCTTCCCAGTCAGCCTTTTTATAATATCTCTTTGTTTTGAGCAGTGGCACTTCAGTTTTGACTCTAGAGTTTATGGCTATTTCAACCATTACCACTGCATGATCGGCGTTCCCAAGTGGGATGTGGGCATTCGTTACACAGTCATCGGGAACTGTGGTCAGAAACAGATCTAGAAGTGATGCGTGTTGTTCGTGCTGATCTGGGAAACGGGTTGGAAACGTAACCATCTTTGATAGGGAATGAGCTATAGAGAAGCTATGTGTTGTGCTAGCAGCTGCGTCTGTGTAAGTAGAAAATCCAAGCCAGTTGCTGTGGTGGACATTGAAGTCACCAAATACATGAACTTGTGCGCTAGTGTTGAGGGAAAGTGCTGCATCTATGCTGTCAGAGACTTTGTTTATTAGGGTACAGTCCTGGGTCGAGGGAGAGCGGGTAGAGAAGATAAAATAGCTTATGGATGACATTTTTTTGTTGTTTTTAGATTTATCGAATAGATATCACATAGTTATTCATCACATCGAGATTTACTTATTTTATACGTATTTATCACATAGAAATCTGTTTATATACGTAGATATTTACCAGAAAGGCGTTTACAGTATGTCTATGATAAATCTTGATATTCATTAATTTCAGACCCCTTTGTAAGTCTTTAATGCGGTCATCATCATCATCATCATCATCATCATCATCATCATCATCATTGTACGAATCTGAATATTCTATTGTTGGCATTGGTTTCCCTGATATTTTTCTAATCAGAATTATTTCTAGAAAGACATCGGCCATTTACGAGAGGAATCACGTGAAGTTTGCCAACATCCTAAGTAAACGTGATTTTTTGTGGAACGAACCGAAGCTCCACCTGTAGACACCTGGTCCTCAGTCCGTGTCTTTAACCACTGAATTACCATCAGCTCCTTTTGATGCGTTAAAAAAGTGCATCCATAGTTATTTCTTTGTGCGAATGATGGCTGTGAAAGACTGAAATATTGGAAGAGAGTGATCTGTATTATAATTGTTGGCGAAGGATAAAAAAAAAAGTCTATGTGGATAGCTGTTAAAAGAAAATCTATGGTGGTCTTGGGTGTATTTCCTGCGAAGGCCATAATATACCGCCCTACGTTTGCCAAACCGGTTCAGACTAAATTTGAATCGACAGTTGCTGGATATAGATGCAACGTTGTGGGTGTCTATATAAAACAGGGATGTGAATCGTGTATGTATTTATGAGTTTCTATTATCGGCTAGTGATGACAGTGTATGCGAATGTATATACGACTGTCTATACGTGTGATTATCTATTTAAAGTTCGTTGTGTGTGTACATTTAGACACAGTTCATGACGAAAGAATAATCTATATATTAATAGGATAGCCTGTGTTTTATTTTATATAGTTTATTATTTTTTTTTATTTTTTTAGTTTTTGTGTCACGTTTACATTTGAGTGGCTGTCGTTTAAATGTTAGGGACTTCCATTTCTTGCAATAAATAATTTTACCAAGAATGCTTTAAAAGTTTTCGTTTCGGTTTTGATTATAACTGATGGCACTTAAGTCATTTATTTTTTATAAATAATTTTACAATAATTCTTCATAAGTTTTGGTTTCGGTTTTGATTATAGCTGAAGGAACTCAAGTCATTTATTTTTTTTATATATAATTTTGCCAATAATTCTTCATAAGTTTTGGTTTCGGTTTTGATTATAGCGGAAGGAACTCAAGTCATTTATCTTTTATAAATAATTTTACCAATAATTCTTCATAAGTTTTGGTTTCGGTTTTGATTATAGCGGAAGGAACTCAAGTCATTTATCTTTTATAAATAATTTTACCAATAACTCTTCATAAGTTTTGGTTTCGGTTTTGATTATAGCTGAAGGAATTCAAGTTATATATATATATATATATATATATATATATATATATATATATATATGCATTTTTCCATAAGTTTGAATTTCGATTAAAGTTAATGCACGCAAGTCATATGGATATTTATTTTTAAATTTTTAAATCGCAAATTTACAAATATATAAAAATCGATAGAACATTAACTTTACATGGAAGAATTAAAATATCATATTTAAGCGTACTTTACGACTGGTCTTGCTGTGCCTTCGTGGTAGCTTAAATAAATAATTTTGCAGTTTTAACAAAAGAGCTACAATAATATTAGAGCGTCTCTATTTACACTGAACCTCTACAGAATGATAACATCAATATATTACATATGAATGAGTTCTCTGTGGAATTTCCAGAGGCCCTGACGAGTATACATAACTACCTTTACAACACAAAGGACGAATAACACATATTTGGGGTTTCAACATCTGGTCAATCGAGAAACATATCTAGTTCATCTTGATAGAAAATTTGCAATGAAAATTCTCCCCAAGAATGACAGCCTCCGGTTTTATTTTCGGTAACGTTTTTCTTTTTGGAAAGTTTCACGCTGTTTACGTTCTGACTATCGCCAATTTTGACTCTTTAGTCGAAGCCATCACGATCTGTCGACCGTCTCTCTTTCTCTCTTGACTGTGAAGAACTCTTTCTCTAAACAAAAAAGACCCCCTGACGTCATTAGTGTACGTTACAAAGATAATCACCTGATCTTTTTACATGTCATTATTTCTAAGTCGTCAACTGAATAGTTATTGTATTTATTTGCTTCCCCACCAAAGCAAATTAGGAACAAGGCCGTTTTTAATGTGGGGTAAAAACCAGCTCCCCTAAAAGTAGGCCAAAAGGGGGCACTCTGGTTACCAAAAATAATAATTGTCCCAGTATAGAGGGTTTCCCCTCCATTGACTGGTACAAATTATCTTAAGTGCAGCATCTGCAGAACAGATACTACACTTTGATCCCGGCCCGAAGGCCAGTGTGTTTATTTGCTCCCCCACTGAGCAAATTAGGCACAAGGCCGAGTTTTAATGTGAGGAGTGAAGGGAAAATGGGGACCAATTCCCCGGGGAGTAGGGGAGCTGGATAATGACAATTGGTATGACGGGTTTCCCCTACATTGACCAAGATCTTATATGTGAGGTTGCCCCCACATATGGTCTTTGCTTGCAGTATCTGCCGGAACAGATACTACACTTTGATTTTAGCCTGAAGGCCAAGATGATAACATTGTTAACATTCCTTTATTGATCTAAAGAAATATTTATTCTAAATATTTTTATTATTATAAAACATTTATGCTGCCAACCCCTTTAGGCTTAAATAAACAAAATAATAATCGACCAATCGAATAATTCGGCGTTACTCGTTTAATATTCAACAGAGATAGTAACTGTAGTTCAATTACACGCATAGCAACAGAATTAACCTCCATCGTATACCTCGATAATTGAAATAATCCGATGAAAGAAGTTGACACCTTACATAACCTAACGTCACAAGTGCATTTGAGAAGTTTCGTTACCACACAAGCCGAATGGCTCGTCAAATAAAATCAACAGTAGGTTCTTTGATATGACAGAGGCGCATTCAAAATGAATGTTTCTCTTTAAAGCAAAATTTAACCATGATAATTGACCTTTTCATTTTAAACTTAACCGTACAAGGAGTAAGCCAGTCATATAAAATCAACAGTAGGTTCTTGGATATGACAGGGGTGCGTTTCTGTTTAGAGCACAATTGAAGCATGATACCTGACTTTTAATTTTAATTAAATCAATTATGTATAAAGATAATTTTATAAAATCAACAATAAATTCTCTTCAGTGCAATATAGATTATAATGTAATGTAAACTAAGTCATTGCAGGGAGGCATGTGAAGTTTCATCCTGCTGCGATGGATCCTTACCTAAAGCAGATAATCAATCGCTTTGATTGAAAAATGGAAGATTTAATCGATATCGATGAAAATAAAAATATGAGAGCGCGAAATATTTGTTGATCATCATTCAATACCGGGCAACTTCGGCTTTCCGCATATATATATATATATATATATATATATATATATATATATATATATATATATATATACTCTTTATTTGTTTTTACATAAGCGGCAATATGTTGCTACACAGTGATGAGCAGGTTTCGGTCAGCTAGTTACCAGTAACTAGAGACCTCTTCAGGCGATACATCTTATACGAAAGAAAAATTTGCTTTTGTATCTCTTAGAGAAGCCCGTATAAATCGGGCGAAACGTTGAGTATTCAGGTCCTTTCACCCTCATTCCTTTTTCATATATATATATATATATATATATATATATATATATATATATATATATATACTTTTCAGAATGTGAGAGATTATATAATTATTTCCACAGCCAAATAACGTCGTAGCGCACAAGAATCCGGACTACCAACAAACCGGAAGTCCAAGACGCGAGTTTTGCCCTCATTTGGGCTCACCAGTAAAGTATATCCAAACTCAGGATTTTAAACCCAAGTCTCTTGCATGCGAAGCAAGTACTTTGCCACATTAGCAAACGAGCCACACACAAAAAAATCCATTAACTGACACAGATCAAACAAACCGCGACGAAATCCGATAATGGAACAGATCTAATTCGTCTCGAACAAGAGATGTGGTCATCCAACCAAGCTATAACCCAAGCCGATGTCTCACATGTAGGAATGTTATACTAGACAGGACGACGCCATCAAACACGCTTACCCAGCGAACAATTAGTAATGGAATTTTCAGAAATGAAAGGAATCATATAATTATTTTCACAGCCAAACAATGTGCATGTAAGAGGCTCAGGTTTCGAATCCTGTGTTCGGATATGCTTATATCTATATATATATGTATATATATATATATATATATATATATATATATATATATATATATATATATATATATATATATATATACATATAATAAAATAAAATTTACAATTAAATTTACCAAACTGATCCAAGATGGTAAAACTAAAGTATATTATTAACATTAAAGAATTAGTATTTAAAAGTAATCTCAACCAGATGTAAAAGCTCGATAAAACCAAATAGGAGATAGAGCTTATAATAAGAACAAGTTGTTAATAAAACATGTTAAAAACACTTTGAAGAAAAGTTAAAAACATATTTAATTTGAAAAGGAAACACAAAATAAGTGGATAGTCCTTAATCCGCGAAGTTTCGAAGAAATACTTTCCTTCTCATCAGAGGGTAAGAATTAGAAAAATGCGGGATCGGATTTTGCATACAAAAGTATTTGATGAAACTGCAAGTAAGTCAAAGATGTTACTTGATAATACAAAAGTGAAGCAGAGGGAATATGGTGAAGAAAAAAAGTGATTTCACGTGAATGGATAGTCTGGTGAAAGGTAAAGTATCCAATGAGGGTAAAATCCAAAAATGTGAAAAGTAAAGTATGGTGAATCACCTTTTTAACTCTTTTTCAAAGTGATTTTAACATGTTTTAGTAACTATTTTCTCATATATATATATATATATATATATATATATATATATATATATATATATATATATATATATATATATATAGTATATAGTATATTTGGGCATCATTTTCTCCCTTAGGCACATTTCATTGAAGAGCAGAGACAACTCTTGTTTATTTCTTTAACGATCCATTTTTTTCTTTTTGACGAACTAGTTTGCGAACATACTGTTTGAATGTAAAAAGACATTTTCCGTATTCGCGAACGTTTTCAACCTCCATAAGTCGTCCTCGTGTGAATAGCTTGATTTATAAGCACCTCATAGCACACGACACCCCCAAAACCGAATATAGAGACATACTAATAAAAAAACTCTCCCATTTTAGCCGACTCGTACTGTGATGGACGCCTCCCAATCATTGAACCCTTGTTAACCCGTATTAAAAAACTAACCATTAATCAAGCTCAATACGAAGCGGATGAAACGCTAAAATGCTTTCAATTTCAAACGATTTTAATCGTCTTTCCATACAATTCATTACCCATTTTTTAAATTATTTTTCATAACTCGTCTGAGGACGACTTACGGAGGTTGAAAACGGTCGCTAATACGGCAATTTCTTTTTACACTCGCACAGAATGTTCGGAAACTAGTCCGTCAAAAAGAAAAATAATGGATTGTACGAGAAACAGATATATATATATATATATATATATATATATATATATATATATATATATTTATATATACTAGCAAAAGTTCCCGTCGGTGACTGGGTCCAAAAGCAGCCTACAGAAAATGGACTCTGATTTATGAAAGTATGATAGGTTATGAAAAGGAAGGGTTGTAAAGAGATAGCCTCGAATTTGCGGGTATCAAAACCAAAGCAAAATATGATGAAAGTAAAAATAGATAACCCCCATAATTTATTATACCATACCTGTTCACACTGAAACACTTATCACAATATTCTGTGGATCTATATTAAAAACCTTGTTAAACTTTGTGACATATTTCCATTCTATGGAGGTCAGGCGCGAACGAACACCCCATAATTTTATCATACCATATTTCTTCAAACTGAAACTATACTTACGCAGATAGATAGGAAAAATCTTTATGAAAGTTTGTGCCTATTTCCATTCTATGGAGGCCAGTCGCGAACGCAGACCCCACAATTTTATTATACCATCCCTATTTAAGTTAAAACATACTTATCAAAGTATTCTTATGTACATCTATATCAAAAACACTTGTAAACGTTTGTTTTTAATTTTTTTATTTCCATAGTTTGTGGACCAGGCGCGGACGCAGACCCCATTATTTTAATGAATCACCGTTTTGCCAGATCAAACATACCACTTCTTGTGTCTCGATACATCTTCTATCATTATATTAATCAGTTTTTTAAAAATAGTCAACCATATAGGAGCCTATTCGTGACCACACACACAGACACACACACACATTCAGCTTTATATATATATATATATATATATATATATATATATATAAATATATATATATATATATATATATATATATATAGTTTGTGATAAAATATCCAACATTCAGCTGTATGATTCAGTCGATGATAGTGTATCATTTTCACTACTCTTGGGAAACTTATGAATTCGTACATATTCCTTACGATTAAGACTAAGTAATAGAATAAACACGACTCCCAAGTCTTGGTTGTGCAACAAGTCTAGGAGAAACATTCTCAAATAGCAACAGTTTTTTTTTTATCTGATTCTCCTGCTATGAACTTTTCCTTGCCACAATATGCGCAGGCGATCGCGCAATCCTTGCTTTACTTTATTTACTTCGACCTCGAAACCCTCAAAACGAGTACGCCCCCCCCCCGAGGTTTAACGAGAATTGTACATCATTTAAATATAATGTACAGCTTTCCCAGATGTATAAGCAAAGACGATGCGTGCTTTTTTACGCCGGAAATATTATTATACGTAATTACTAAAGACAGGAAAGAGAAAATCACAAGATAATGAAAAAAATAACGAATTTAATTCTTACAGCAGAGTTTAAAAATACTTTTATTGCAATTATCTTGAGTTTTTTTGTTTGTTATCTTGGTTTTTTATTGAAAGATTAAATGACGAACCTGAACGAGAATCACACTCCTATAATTTTAACTGGTATTCTGCAGTTGGTATTTTTTACGACCAAAACCAGCCTAGTATAAACACCCCCAACCTTCTCATGTTAAATAAACACCCTCCCAAACTCGAAAACTATACTACATACTAAAACATACTATAAAAAATTATTAAGGAGAATAATTCTTGTTTAAGTACGCTGATTAAATAATTATTAGTTTTAGGATATCTCATAATCTCCAAAGATTCCTTTTATACCCAAAACTCATAGTTTTATGATGAGCTTTTCGATTTATTTTTGTATTTAATTAATCTATGTACATTTATAGTTTCTGTAGTGAATCTCTATTATTAGTGCTTTTCTGGGTTACACGTTCAATTACACCCGGTGATAAAATCCCAATTATGTAGTTTTAAGAGTGTGGAGTGACCATGTTTTATTTCCATAACTCAACGGACACACTCGAGAGTCAAAACAATGAAAATAATATGCTGTTGTCCTAGCCCTAGTGATTATACCAAACTGATTCACCGGCTACGCGACTTGATCTCATTGGCTGATGGTTGTATCCATGCGCGCATTCGACAGCAGCACAAGTGAGATTTGTAAACACTGTTATATATCAGTACTATACGATTGTTTCTAAGCGGATGCAATATGTTAATTATGCGAGTCAGTTCTTTCGCCAGAATTTTGGTAAACTGATACCTTAGAGGTAATTTTACAGGGAAGCAAGATTCAGCAATAGAGAAGGTCCAGATGGAGGTGTGAAATTTGTATATAATATCGCAGACATGAGAGGAAGTTAATTGAAGCTCATCAAGTGCGGATTCTGTTCGCATAGGACCATTTGGGAGGAAGCGTTTTATGGGATTTAAGCTGGATTTGGAAGCGAATCGCCGGTGAAGCAGTTCAGCCTTCTTTACTCCATCTTAGACCGTGTCCAAAAAATGTCAAATCTAATAGGTTTCGCACTATCATCCAAGTTCCAATTCCTGTCTCATCGCCACAATGTTGCATTCCTTTCCCTGTTTTACAAGTATTTTCATGGATTGTGGTATAATAAGCTAATAACACTAGTAGGTGCATGCCCCTGACAAGCCAGCTAAGCAGAAAAATCTAACCTCTTCACCATAAAAGTGCGTAGATACCGGAAAGCGTTATATTCTAATAGCTTTTTTTCCTCAGACTGCTAGACTTTGGAATTCCGTCCCTGTTTCCTGCTTCCCTAATTGTACTGAGCTGTATAGTTCCAAATATTAACCCTGTTATATTCGTGGCAATATCTCCTGTTTGGAGTGAACAACATTACTATGTTTATGTGTGTGTGTGCGTGTGTGTGTGTGTGCGTACGCATATGCGTGTGTATGTGTGTGTGTGCGTGCGTACGTGCGTGTGCGTGTGCGTGTGCGTGTGTGTGCGTGTGTGTGTGTGCGTGGGTGTGTGTGGGTGCGTGCGTGTGTGTGTTTATGTGTGGGTGCGTGTGTGTGTGTGTGCGTGCGTTCGTGTACGTGTGTGTGTATGCGCGCGTGTGTGTGTGTGTTTATGTGTGGGTGCGTGCGTGCGTGTGTGTGTGTGTATGTGTGTGTGTCCTAGTCTGTTTATATGTATGTCTCATATTTATTTAGTTTCGTATTATTTGGAATCTTCGGACTACTGTTCTCATCTTGAGTGATGGTTGATGGTTCAATTCTCAGTGTGGCGACCGAAAAATACAATTGCGAATTACTAAAGACATCTCTATCCATCTATGGCTGACGAAACGAGAGTATCCTCCCCCCGTGAAGTAAATAAAAGGTTCTGTTCGAAATTCCGTTTAAATTCCTGAGTTCGGCAGAAACATTCCCGAGTTTGACAAAATATACCTGAAGAAGGTCGGAGGTTCCATTGATCGAAACTTTGTGAAAATGAAACCCAACAGTAGTCCGAAAAATACAAACAATACGAATAACTAATTATTATAATAGTTTAGTATCATTAGTGGGGAATGCCGTTTTCCCTTTCCTGCAACCTCTTTCTCACAGAAGAGATGTTGTGAGCCTGTCTATGTTTTAACGTTATTTTCATGGAAAGTGCTCGTCTGAGCTCCAATCTATGACCCCTCTCACCAAACTTTTGCGAGAAACACTCGTCTAGCTGAAAACACTACCAATAATTGCCCCACCCTCACTAAAAATCCGTGCCTAAACTTAAACGTAGATTCCATAAACAAAGCTTCTTTCTTAGAACTGCACACCTGCGGAACTCTCTTCCGTTTCCCTGGTTTCGAGCTGACTACAAAATGGCCATCTTCAAGTCCAACGTAAACAAGTTCTTGTGCCGTTCCCCTTAAGAAATCCAATTTACTAAATTTACACTTCTAACGATTACTTATATTGTCCTTTTTGACCACTGTACACTCTTTAAACTATATCCTCGAGTGACCTCTGGGTCTTGATAAGCGGTGATTGCTTTGTAAAAACAAGTTAATAGCCTTGTGTCAGACAACGTTGAAACTGTAAATATATTTTTGTAATTCAAAATCTGCATCGATTACTTTGAAAATATGTTTACAATCTTACTGTCCTTTGAGGCAGATGAAAGCGGAATCGTGTAGAAATTGAAAAGAGAGAGAAAAAAGAAACATGAAAGAAATGTGCGCTTTGTCAAAAATCGGGGTGTCAACCCTTTTCTAATGATTGGGAAGACGTGCAGTTCCAATGATATTGAACAAAGGACGAATGGGAAAACAACTTCTTTGTCAGAATCGTTGAATCATAGAAAACGATGAATAGACGTTTTTACATCTTCTTATTTCCTAGCACCTTTCCGGTAAAAAAAAAAGTGTTTTTGATAAACAGAGATGAAACCCTATAGAAATGCAGAAAATAAAACCGAAAAATTCACACCAGTATTAAATATAGGAAATTACATTTTCCCCACTCTTTATCTATGCCTAAATCAAAACGTAGATTCCATGAACAAAGCTTCTTTCTTAGAACTGCACGCCTGTGGATCTCTCTTCTGTTTGTCTGTTTCCCATCTGACTACAACTTGGATGTCTTCAAGTCCAACATAAACAAATTCCTGACAAACCGCCCCCTTAAGTAATCCACTTTATCAAATCTCCATTACTAACGATTACTACGATATTGTCCCATTGATTACTGTACACGCAATAACCCTTATCCCCGAGTG
Organism: Euprymna scolopes; assembly: GCF_053919585.1. NCBI lineage: Eukaryota > Metazoa > Mollusca > Cephalopoda > Sepiida > Sepiolidae > Euprymna > Euprymna scolopes. The sequence continues at coordinate 125,363,131 of NC_136498.1, read as the reverse complement.
GCCTCCGGGCCTTGATAAGTGGTGACTACCATGTAAAAAAAGGTTCAAGTAGATATCGCACTGCCGACGCAATCGTCTACTTGTTTAAGAGCCAAGTACGTCCAAGCATGGAGTTCCGTTGCTACATCTGAGCAGGTGCAGTTCAGAGCTTCCTTCTCTTGGCAAAATTTAAAACCTACTTCGAAACCTGGTTGCTAACCAACATCTGCTCTATCCTTTTCATGACAAATGCTCGTTTGAACACCAACCTATGCCCCACCCAAGTTAAAGTTTAACAGTCAACACTCAAATAGCCAGAACCACTATCAACACTGTCTCCCACTTTTTATGTCTAAATCTAACCGTGGATTCCCTGAACAAAACTTCTTTCTTAGTAGAACTAGAAGTATTGTTGTTTTCAAGTCCAATGTAAACAAGTTCTTGCTGAACTGACCCCTTAAATAACTAAATTATAGCAAATTCCTACTACTACGCTGTTGTTCCTCACGTACACTTATTAACATTTATCCTCGGCTAGACTTTGGGCCTTCATAAGGTATGACTCCCTTGTAAGAAAAGCTTACTAAACAATCTATACAAATTTAACAGAATAACATAGCAATCGCTACGTTGAGCGAGAAAGACGAATGGAATCTCCTTAATTCGCGTTCATTTTATAAGACAAATAATTATATGTCACGTATTTAAGTACTAAATGATAGATATACAGATATTAATATCATATTTGCTAGATAATAAATCATTCAAAAAGTCACGTGCCTTACATATATATGGCGCGAGTAATACAAAACACCCATATGATTTTCAAAAAGTACAAACCTTCAAATATTATGCGTTAAAATATAAGCCAAATCGCGTGACTAGTTTACAGATTACTGTTGGTTAATTAAAGCTGCGTTCGAAAAAGAACGTCGATGTTGGTTAATTAAAGCTGCGTTCGATTAAGTAATTCGTTCCGATGGTAAAAATACTGGTCACGCGCATCAATAAATATAGAAATATTAGTCCGACTTTACTCCATCTAAAACAACGATTACAGGGGATATATGTTAAGTTTAGAGGTTATCGCAGACACAACTAATGCTGGGCGCTTAGACTGCCCAAATTCGGTGATTGTTCCGGAAAACATAAAAGTCCACAAATCCGTTTTGTTGATCGTAAATTTGAGTTTTCTAATATGCTAAAGGATTTAAAGTTATCTACAGGCAGTGCATTAACAATTTTGCATTAGCATTTGTGTTGTGGCTCGGAAGGGTCACTAAGGATAACACCAACAGATATTTTAGTTAATGAAACAAAACAAAGAGCAACAGTCGTAGCACGTAACACCAAGATGGTAATTTATATATGTGGCAGTGTTCTTATCTATGTATTGTAAAGAATTTACACACACACACACACACACATATATATATATATATATATATATATATATATATATATATATATATATCTTCTATCTATCTATCTATCTATCTATCTATCTATCTTCTATCTATCTATCTATCTATCTATCTATCTATCTATATATCTATAAAAACAGAGATGTGTGTGCCACAGACGATTTCTGATTGGTTAATCCAATAATCACATCTCCTAAAAAAGTATAGTTCTTACGCTCTTAACTTTACCATAAAATATTTTGGTCTTATTTATTGTCCATCTTGGAAGGGTTTAATTTTTTTCTAACTTGCGATTTACAACTTAAAAAAATACGAAACTAACTTACAATCTAACAATCGAACCTCCGACATCACGGCCGCCATTATGAAACTAAACTAAAAAAAAAAAAAATACGCGCGTTCACTCGTTTTTTTGTGCATTTTTTTTGGGGGGGGGGCTAATTTGGCATAATAGTGTCCATTTAATAGTATTATCTTGAAAAAATAAAAAAATAAGGAAAATTACCAAAAAAAAACAAACAAGAACAACAAAAGTGTGCCGTATTTTTAAAAGTTTTATTGCGTTGTTTTTATTTGCTTTTTTTATTTCATCGGTGAAGAAAATGGCCAAACAGAAATTTTGAAGGCCAAACTGCTTTAAAAAAAAGGCCAAATTCGCGAAATTTGGCCTCGCTATAAAAAAAAAGGGAAATCCCCCTACTTGAACTTTCTGTTTAATTACGCTTGTAGCGTTGATTTTTTTCTTTTTTCGCTATAAAAAAATAACTACTTGATGAAATTACGTGATTTTTTCTGTAGGGTTTGGGCACTTGTGCAGTTTTCCATTGACATTAAAAAATGGAAATATTTAAAAAAAAATATATTGTACGTACTCGTCATGGGATAAAGTTTTCCTACAGAAATGAGCTCGAGTCTAGCCTAAGCTGATGACGGCTGAACGCTAGAATCATGTATACTCATCGAAATACATTTTGTACACATATTTTATAATCATAGTAATAATGCAGTAGACCGCTGGGATACGGTGACCCTAGAATAGATTTTTTTCAAGTTACAATGTGAAATACGATGTTTTTGTTCCCTGGTTACGGTATTTCCCCCGCCTAACGGTGTTATATTTATAATTTTATTTATATTATTTGATTATATACATGCGTATTGTGTATTGTACTATATTTTATTACTAATTTTTAATGCCGTATCCCGGGCTACTACTGTAAACTAATATATAAACTGCTATATGTCTGTCTGTCATATTTTCAAACTCTCCAAATACTAAAAGTCGCAGAGCGGCGCTAGGGGCCTCAAATGATTGGATTTTTTTACGGGCCGTTCTTTTATGGGTTTTTAACTGGTTAAAATAAATTTTAGGGTAAAAAAAATTGGACAAAATTAAAAAATTGTTTGTTTTATGAGCAGTTTGTACATTCATCTTCGTTTTTTTTTTTTTTTAAATCAGCGTGCCACATTGATACAGTGTTAACGTCACCAGCTACGAATGATACAGTTTTACGTTTTACTTTTGGGTTCGATTCTACCTGATGGCGCCCCAATTTTTTTTTTTTTTTTTTTTTTTTTACTTTTGAAATCACAAATTTATACTTATACTAGCAGGCCGTTCGGCATTGCCCGGTCGTAAAATACGTTTAAAAATGATATTTTGATTAATGTACATTTCGTGTATATATATATATATATCGTGTATATATATATATATATATATATATATATATATATATATATATATATATATATACTTCATTTCTTTATTGGATTTCCCATATCATTGTTCCCACTATTCATTTCCCGTCAAGTCAACTATATTCAGCTGAAAACTAAAAATAGTGCAATTCCCATTAGAAATCACTCCGCATTTATACAGCTATTTTCATTTACAGACAAAACATGACTGACTATTAATGTCTACACATTTTGCAGAATAGAAAGTGTTTAGACATAGCCTAATCTTAACCAAGATAATATTTTAACCAAGGTGATATTTTAACCAAGGTAATATTTTAACCAAGGTAATATTTTAAGCGACAAACAGATTATTAATAGCGGTGATTCGAATTCGATATTATTTGTTTATTCCGTGTAGCTTCGGCAATTTGGTCTGAAGTTTTAGATAGAATTTTCATCGGGCAGTTTGAACAAAGGGGCATTTTTTACAATTGTCAACAAAACAAAAAAAAGGTAAAAAAAAATATATACGTAATAAAATAAATGTACCAAACGTGGATAAGTTTTTTTATGTGTTGTAATTTTTTTTAACGCCTACATTTACCATGAAACAAAAGTAGTATCAAGTCTGTTGAGTTAACATAAAACAAACTGCGATCTAGTTGTAGCCATTTAGACTTTTGATAATCGCTCAAAAATCGAAAATTAAACAAAATACTCTCAGAACATGACATTTCTTCACGTTTAATGACGTACATCGGATGTGTTTAATTTTCGATTTTTGACAGATTATGAATGGTCTAAATTGTTAGTATTATACGGCATAATCACGTTGACACACTGGGCTCCGTACGATCACCGAAGTTAAACAAAGTTGAGTTTGGTGTCAGTGTAAGTAAGGAGTATATGCATTGAGGGAGCACACGTGCTATGAGTTCATCAGAGCGCATTCCATTAAAGATCTAATTAGTGTTATATACACAGAAGAAGAAAGGAGTTGTTGAGCCGTCCCCATAAATAATCAAATTCTACCTAATTTACACAATTAACGATTACTACACTGCCAGCTTATATTTATTAAGCCTTATCCTCGAGTGGCATTTGGGTCTTGATAAGTGGTGAATCCTTAATATAAAAAAGATCCAGTAGTTGTAGCTGGAAAATACTATTGCTGTGAATGGATAACCCCTGTAAGAGCAGCTGCGCATGTAATTGTGAGGCAAGATTTAGTACTGACCAGGTTCAACGTTGCTTAACTTCGATCATCCAACAGAAACCGGTGTGTCAACGTGATTTTGCATCATCACTTCTGTGCGAGAGAAGAGAACAGCTCAACTAGATTTCGAAGTTGGTTCTGTACTGCGTCAAGTAAAAACGTGTGTTCTAAGCGACACCGGTCCAGATGAGGCAACAGTATTTTCATAAAACAGGTTAGTACGAGGAACGTTTCAAAAGTGATGTCTGCTATTTTCCTATCACGACCCAATGGTTCAGAGAGAATATCAAAATGATTTGTTATGATCAATGGACTTATGTATTTATGACCTGACAGTTTCATTTCTCTGTTACAGATATTGGCGGTGTGAAACTCTAAAAAAGCAATCCCTATCGTGAACGCGTGTCAGAAGCAGAGATGCATCATTGCATTCTTGGAAAAAGTGCATTGAGAATGTCGGTAACTATGTAGACAAAATAATTCCGCAGCAAAAGAGGTCACTCGTTTTAATGGCACCACTTATGCATTCTTGGTTCTTCGACTTTTTAGTTAAAAAGTAGGAGGCTTTACATTTGGAAAGACCCTTGCATGACAAAGCGATTTTCGGGCGCCGATGCTCAACCATCGTTTATCGCTGGCAAAATGGCATTGAGAATGGTGGTGACTATATAGAAAAATACATTCTGGGACTCGTTTTAATGATACCACTCCCGTTTTTGTAACTCTTAAACTTTTTTAGATAAAAAAATAGGAGAGTGTATACTTTTGGAAATCTTTTGTATCTTTGCATTGAAGCGGCACCAAGCGTGGCGTCATCTCATCCCATATTGCTATTAACATATTTTGTCCGGCATTTTTTTTTTTTCTTTCCAGACGAACTATATTTCTGGGAATTCCTATTTCTAATGTAGACCACAACAATTTCTAATTAACGTCCATTAACGAACGACGCAAATAATCGTTATCGACTATTTTAAAAAATGGAGGTTTTAAACATCTCTGGGCGAAAGAATGGTGTAAGCAATAGATAAGCAATAACCCTTATCTCTGAGTGGCTTCTGGGCCTTGATAAGTGGTGATCACTGTGTAAAAAAAAAAAAGTACAATCTATACAAGATTTCGAAATAATCCACTGGTTTTATCAGAACTTCAAGTCCCACCATTTGACCAAGAGATTCACAGTCTCTTTTGTTGGTTCCAAAGCGTCACGGTTGAGTTAAATAAAATTATGATAACATAAAAAAATAACTAAAAAATAACTAAACAATAGAATTTATATTAGGTTATTGTGAGACTATTTGCTAGTACCACTGGTCATCGTGGTCCCTCACCCCCTAGCCAAGAGGTGATTCAGCCGGAAGCGAAGGGATGCACCGAAATAAGCGACCAGAATGCAATTTTGCGATCCCCTTCTTTCCCCCCTCTCTCTGTCTCTCTCTCTGTATCTCGGTCTCTCTGTTTCTCTCTCTCTCTCTCTCTCTCTCTCTCTCTCTCTCTCTTTCTATATTTTCAGCCGGCAATGGCGGGGTGAAGACGCGTATTTGTGCCCTCTGTAAAAGGCTGAGACCGGCATGTTAGTTAAGGTTAGTTAGTTTTAAAAAGTTAATTTTTGAAAAAAAGTTGGTATTGATTTCTAAGTTAATTGCTTTTTTTTTTTTTTACACAGTGATCACCACTTATCAAGGCCCGGAAGCCACTCAGGGATAAGGGTTATTGCAAGTACATTACGTTATTGTGGAGATTCGATGAAGTGTTTACTTAAGGGGGCGGTTCATTAGGAATTTGTTAACGTTGGACTTGAAGACATCCTAGTTGTAGTCCGGTGGGAAGCAGGCAGACGGACAGAGTTCCACAGGCGTGCGGTTCTAAGAAAGAATTGCTATAAATACTGTAACATATTGTAACATATTGTATGATAATGTTTAAAAAAAAAAAAAAAATAATTAACATTACTATATATATACGACTTGTGCTGCGTTGTTGATCTGCCTTGAACGGTAAAACGGCACCAGCATCGAGACGATTCCAGTCAAAAGACTAAAAGCAACCCGGAGGCGCCATCCTCAAATGATGAAGAAACTAGTACAGAAGAAGAGCCACACCCAAAATCGTAAAGTAGGCTTTTACTCTTAAACTCTGACCAAAAGACGTCTAACCGATTGATCCTCATATCGGGCCATTATGTCACAGTCTGGTACCGTTTTAAGGACATTTACGTAACACGCGGTTCAGTCGCGTCAGTGGCCGACTCATAGTGTTATTAGGATTTTTTTTATGATTAAAGTTTAAAAATAATCTGAAATAAAGATTCTTTTAATAAAATAAGAAATCTGTGACGTGGTTTCGGTTATAGACAGACACATAATCGATATTTTAATAAAATTTACTCAACGAAACTTGTCTGTTTCAAGGTAATCATTTTCGAGCACTGTCAAGGCAGAAAAGAGTGTTCTGACTGACCCCGCCCAAAATACGTCAGCAGCAATACAGCTTATGAGGTATTTGAGTTTTGTATAAAATCGAGCCAGGGTGAATTACTTTCTAGAGAGAAAAAATGATGCAACTATTTTGCACAAACTATGTTAGTATTTCATCATTGAAATGGTGCCAAGCGTATCGTCATCTCATCCCATATTGCAATTGACATATTTCTCCGTTTTTTTGTTTTTTTTTCGAGTAAAACTATTTTTCTGGGAATTCATTTACTTCTCGTATTGTTAAGGCAACCGGCACTAATTTCTAATTAAAGTCCATTAACAAAACAACATAAAAATTCTCTAAATTCGGCTTCACAAGTAATCGTTGTCGACTACTTTTGAGAAATAGGATTGCTATTTTCAGCGATTTTATTTTGACTAGTGATCTCCTTCTTTTGTTTTCTTGTTTTTTACATGGATGACGCCACTTATCAAGGCCCGAAGGCCACTCGAGGATAAGGGTTAATAGGTGTGAAGTAGTCAACGGGATTATAGCGTAGTAATCGTTAGTAGTGGAAATTTGGTAAATTAGATAACTTAAGGGGGACGTTTCATCAAGAATTTGTTTATGTTGGACTTGAAGACGGCCATATTGTAGTCAGTTGGAAAGCAAGAAAACGGAAGAGTGTTCCACATGCGTGCAGTTCTAAGAAAGAAACTTTGCTCATGGAATCTACGTTTAGGTTTAGGTACAGATAAAGAGTGGAGGAAATTGTTGATAGTGTTTTATTTTTTTGGCTAGACGAGTGTTTTTCGTGAAAGTTTGCCGAGTGGGGATCATAGATTGGAACTTAGACGAGCACTTGCGATGAAAATAATGATGAAGCAGAGACAGGCTTGCAACATCTCTTCTGTGAGAAAGAGGTTGCAGGGAAGAGAAAAGGGCATCCCTCACTAAGTTACGATATCTTTTTTTTTTCTGAATCGAAACAACGTTTTGATCCAATCACACACACCCTTGTCTACGAAAGCTATATTAAAACCTACACAATAGTGTCTATGTTTTATTTAGTTGTCTGTGCGATTCTTTTAATCTTTTGGCGTTTAATATAGTTGAACAAATTTTATAAAATATATGAAATAAAGATGCACACAGTAAAAAAAAAAATTCTTCATTCAATCCCATGCATCACCGAAGCCCTTTGCTGGTGTCTTTATGACGTAAACGTGTTACTTTGGACCACAACAATTCCGCCATTAATGATTGCGCTTTGAATTCAATAAATAATTCATTAATTATGACATATCTGTAACAATATTCTTCTCCCAACAAGTAATAATAAGTCTCTTTACTTCTATATTATACAAACACAATCTTCGCCTTATTTATTATGCTTGTGCTAAAGGAAATATGTTTTATTTAATTGGAATTCATTATATAGATGATTATTATTTATTGATTTTATTTTTTTTTTTTTTACATGGAGGTCACCACTTATCAAGGACCGAAGGCCACTCAGGGATAAGGGTTATTGCGTGTACAGTAATCAATTAGATAGTATTGTAGTAATCATTAGTATTGGGGGTTTTGATAGAGTGTCTTACTTAAAGGGGCGGTTTGTCAGGAGTTTGTTTATGTTGGACTTGAAGATGTCCAAGTTGTAGTCAGGTGGGAAACAGGCAAGCGGCAGAGAGTTCTACTGGCGTGCAGTTCTAAGAAAGAAGCTTTGTTCATGGAATCTACGTTTGGATTTAGGCACAGATAAAGAGTGGGGAAAATTATTGACAGTAGTTTCAGCCAGACGGGTGTTTATCGTGAAAGATTGGCAAGGGGGGACGAGGGATTGTAGCTCAGACGAGCACCTGCCATGGAAATAACGATAAAACAAAGACAGGCTTGCAACGTCTCTTCTGTGGGAGAGAGGTTGCAGGGAAGAGAAAAGGGCATCCCCCACTAAACCACGAAGTCTATTTTGTACTCTGTCAAGGCAGGATAGGCTGTTTTTAGCAGCTCTTGCCCAGATGTGGAAACAGTATTCCATCCTTTATTCCGGACTATTATCCTCATCTTTTTCTTTGTTGTTTCACGACATTTCCGCCAACTATTTCTCTGGCCTTCGTCAGGTGGTAACCACGACAGGACAGGAACCCCGAATCTCCTTACTGAATCTTCAGCAATTACTGCCATCCATAGTTGTTGTCATCTCACCACGTTTTGGCCAAGTAAGCCTCTGGCCGGCTTTGAGTAGTATTGAAACCGCTATCTTCAGACAAGTCTCGCCTTGAACTGTAGAGTTCTAACGCCTCTCTCAACTGCGTCACTGGCTTCGAAGGGCAATACACCACCTGACGAAGGCCAGAGAGATAGTTGGCCGAAACGTCGTGAAACAACTAAGAAAAGATGAGGATAATAGTCCGCAATAAATAAAATTAATAAAAGAAAGATATTTATTATTTTGCCATCTATTTTACAAACGTGTTTGTGGTGTGTAAATCAGATGATAACGCTAAAAAAGAGAGCAATTCTTTGTCAAGTGGTCTCGAAGACATTAAGAAATATTAACGAGTATTTAAAGCAACATATTTTTTAATCATATTTGCACTCCAAACAAGGGACATGACCACTTTGATGTAGGGGACTACTATCAGAGACATGACATACAGTGATACTATGTAGAGTGTTGAGCAGCAAGATGTCAGCTCACATTACATTTGAACTTCTGCATGCCAGTACAGATACGGAAGTAGGAACCCGAGAGGGAATTCCAAGGTCTAGCTGTTCTGGGGAAGAAACTATTAGAGTAGAAGGCTTTCTTACATCTAGGGATCTCTACTGTGATGAGGTGGGACTTTGTTGCTTGTCGGTTTTGTCGGGGGTATTCATGTCGAGGGGGTACAAGGCCTTGTAGTTCGTCGGAGCATCCACCATTAAAATATTTGTAGAACAGGCAGAGGGATACATTTCTTCGATGGGACAGAGGTTGAAGTTAAGGACATTAAGGTTGGCGATGACAGTTAATGACTTTAAAGTTGGCGACTCTTAAGAACGCTGTCCAGGAGTGGGAAACTAGTAGCAAATGCACCGGCCCAAATACTCCGACGTGGGTGAATGGTGACCTTGTAGAGGTACAGGATGTCATATATATTTAATCGCCATCATATTGCATCCTATAAAATATGTTTTTCCAATTCTAATCTGAATGTTTTCAAATCAGTGTTGTCTTTTTACCTTTACTGCGTTTTGGACGAGAAGCATTTAGCTTCCAAATACCATTTCCTAAAGTGGTTATCATCATTATTCATCTTTCTGTATCCCTTATTGACTTGATAATGTAATAAATTTCCTGTGTAAGTTTTCGCTTTATCTTCTTAACTTATATATATTGTTGCAATATTTTTAACAAGTCATGGTGGTATGGTCCCTCACAGTAGGGAGATTCTATTTATAAACACTCCAGTTAGGAACTGACGAATCAAATGAATTCACGTTCTGCTACCAACCAATCAGAAACCAAAATTTCTCCATAAAATGAAACTTTTTCTTTAGCAACCTTGCATATGTTTTCTTCGTGTCAACACGGGAAGAATCTTTTGCTTTGTGGTTACAAAATTATAAAGTCAGGAACCTGTGCAAAACAACTGTCTACTGAGAACCATTCATCTCTAGGACTTGTATAGAACAACTAACCATTGGAAAATGTTCTGAAACTAAACATGACTTCCAACTCAAGATTATATATATATATATATATATATATATATATATATATATATATATATATATATATATATAGAGAGAGAGAGAGAGAGAGAGAGAGAGAGAAAGGGGGTGATCCGTAACTAACTCCCTATACTAAAATAACTATAATATATTTCTGAAGTATAATTTCTCTAATTAATGAATATGAGAAAAAAAGCATATTAACATGGACTTTTATTTCAAATTCAATATGGGTTACCAGTATCTTTTTTCTCAAACTCCTCTCAGTACTTTCCGCAAGATTTTGGCGATGCCGAAGACAGTCTTCTGAAGCACCCCAAGATTGCAATGAATCCCAATTTTCTCAATTCACTTTTGTTACACTCCCCAGAAATCCAATCACAATAGGTACAGCTTCTGCCTTCTTCAACTGCCACGTTTTTTTTTTTATTTCCCTGTGTAAGTTTTGGTATTTTTCGAACTTTTTCCTCCGGATTCATATCGGCTGGTGATTATTGTTTCTTTTTTTCTTTTTTCTAACAAGATCACCTTGCTTCAATCACATTATTACATCGGATATCCATAATTTCACATTATCATTTTCCACCCCTATTTCTGGAACATGGTCATACCAGTTTTCATTGCATTCCAACCCTCTTTTATTACATATATTCCAATGGACATTTCTCACAATATTGTCATGACGCCTCTATACTCCTTTTAAAATGACTTCCCACAACTCCTGACGATCTGCTGTACATTCTCATTTTTCTTTGTTAGTATTATTACATACTAGTTTTTACAGAGGACATCAAGGATTTCTCTTTGCAAACAACCTGTGGTGTTCCCTGAAGTCTGAGTGATAAGTATCTCCAGGTTTCCGGTATACTCCACCTCTTTCGGCAAACTTTGCGAATTAATTTGCGTTATCACAATAGTCTTTCACGAAAAACACCCGTCTAGCTGAATCCACTGTGAAAAATTTGCCCCACTCTTTATCTGTGCCTAAATCAAAACGTAGATTCCATGAACAAAGCTTCTTTCTTAGAACTGCACGCCTGTGGAACTCTGTTCCGTCTGCCTGCTTCCCACCTGACTGCAACTTGCATGTCTTCAAGTCCAACGTTAACAAATTCCTAATGAACCGCCCCCTTAAGTAAATACTTCATTAAATCTCCACACTAACGTACTGTACTTGCAATAACCCTTATCCCTGAGTGGCTTCCGGGCCTTGAAAAAGTTGCTTACAGCTGATTTCTCGTTGGTAGCGACTATTAGTCTTCACTGAGATTGTGATAGCAAACCCAACGTTCCAGTCTTCTTCGCACTTATCCAGTGGACGTCTGAATAGTGCTTTTTTTACTAGACCTTTCTATCCTCCTTGACCCTCCTCGACATTTTTTGTGTGGTATCAGTTGATGCCGACACTTTTTTGGAGGGGGGGTTAGCTTAAAATTATACAACATGAGTTTTCTTGATTCCATGTCGTGTATCTGGCATTTTATATTATATTTACATATAGTTTCTATATGCCGGTAGGCATCTGTACCTCGTGTGTTGGTTTCCACATTCAAAGGTTTTCCTTAACATTTAAGCTGTTTTAATTATTATTATCCGTTGTATTTTCTCAGACATTCCTCTGATTCCAATCTCTCCCATTATATTTTTCAAACTTTTCTGGCATTGTTCTTAGTACTCCTACTATTATTGGTGTTATCTTGCCTTTCTTCAGTTTTCATATCGCCTTTAGCTCTCTGACTAGTTCCGTGTATTTGCTCCGCTTCTCCATCGTCTTGATATTCACCCTGTCGATTGCTAGAAACGGCGAAATCTACGATCTAGCAGGACATTTTCTTCTTGTTAACTATTATGATATCCGGTCTTCTGGCTTGGATGAGTTTATGAGTTTACACGTCCATGTTTCATAGGATTTTATGATTTCCGTTTTGAAGTACTGCTGCCGGTTTGTACTTGTATCATTTCTCAAGATGTTCAAAATGCAGTTGCCTGAATTATTCCCAATGTGCTGCCTTCCTCGCTTGATCGTGTCTATTATTTTCTTTTGACTTGTTTGGTGCGTTCGCTTATCATGTTGTTTAATGTTTCGTCGCTTTGTACAGAGATTCTTTATTATTATTATTGTTATTATTATTATTATTATTGTTATTGTTATTATTATTATTGTTATTAATATTATTATTGTTATTATTATTATTATTATTGTTATTGTTATTGTTATTGTTGTTATTATTATTATTGTTATTATTATTGTTATTATTATTAATATTATTATTGTTATTATTATTATTATTAATATTATTATTGTTATTATTATTATTATTTTATCATTATTATTATTATTGTTATTATTATTATTATTAATATTATTATTGTTATTATTATTATTATTATTATTTTATTATTATTATTATTATTATTATTATTGTTGTTGTTGTTATTATTATTATTGTTATTATTATTATTATTATTATTATTAATAATAATAATAATAATAATAATAATAATAATAATAATAATAATAATAATTCTTTCGGGCCTTTATTAACGCTCCATTCTATACTAAACGTCCACCAACTCATCGCATCGTCACAGTTCTTTGAAGGAGCCGTTACCAGATTGTACTCAGTATCATAAATGACTATTCATGGAAATACAGGCACGTGTCAAACTGGCGCAATTTATCAGTTGTGTTTGTTTTCTGTCATATTTGAATGTATGTATGATGCGCAGAATCAGTTGTGTGAGAATCAGAAAGTATAAATCGTGTCAGGTAAATGGAATATATTGACTGATTGAGTTGAAATGTTTTCGAATCTGCTCCTGGCGACAGCACGCCTTGCAGAACGGTTAGCTTCATTTGTAAAAGCCTCGGTTTCTTTCCCTACCTGACTAATATTATAATAAGATTATTCTTTTCATTATTTTGACTCTCGGGTTAATACATGGTGACCCCCCCCAAAAAAAAAACAAAAAAAAACAGAGGACATTCAATGGTTTTTCTGAGCATTTTACAGTCACCGGAGAAAAAAAGGCCAAAGACCCTAGTGCTTTGATGTGATGTTTTGAATATAATAAACTAGCTATGACCAAAGTTTCATTTCATTCGGACAAAAAAAAAATAAGAAACGGGGCCTAATTGGAGTTGGGGCCCGTTTTGCGGGGTCACCCTGTAATATCCTTAATATAGCAGATGTGTGTCAAACTGAACTTCAATATGGACCCGGGCACCGCTGGGTACCCATGCAATCCTTGATTTTTTTCTTTTTTATATAGGCATCACCACTTATTAAGGCCAAGAGGTCACTCGGAGATAAGGGTTAATAAGGCCTAATTAGAGTTGGGGCCTGTTTTTTTTGGTCACCCTGTATCAGTTAATATCTCATATGTTTTTAGATAGAGTGATGTGGTTCCCGTTCGATTAACTGTGTCGGGTATATGCTCGAGAGTCAAAGCAATGATAAGAATATTCTTTTCTAGTTATAATAATTTAAACTTTAAAGTATAAAATATCTAGTTATAATAAACTGTTTGCGTTTGTTAAATCTTGTTTTGAAAAAAGTTAAATTGTTATAATAACGTTTTTACCATGTAATGAAAAATATTCCGATATATATTTCCCTATATCAGCACGGTAAAAAATGGTTGCCTTAGATACAACGTTATTAATGTTTAAGTTAACTGCAAATATTGTTGAAGATCGAGCAAGTGCAGTTCGCACGCACAAACCTTGCCAGATAGAAGATACACATTGTACAAGCGATTTTCTGCACGTGTTTAATTTTCTTTTACTTTCATGGCAAAGTGCTCGACTGAACTCCAATCTATTGCCCCCCTTTGCCAAACTCTCACAAAAAAAAAACACTCGACACTCTAAAACCACTATATACAATTTCCCCCACTCTCTATCTATGCCTAAATCTAAACGCAGGTTCCATGAACAAAGATTCTTTCCCTCAACTGCCTGTTTGTGGAACACTGTTCCCCTGCCCTGCTTCACGGTTGAATACAACATAGTAGTCTTCAAGTCCAATGTAAACAAGTTCTTGTTGAGTCGGTCCCATAAATAATCTAATTCTACCTAATTTACACCATTAAACGATTAAGAAACAATAACCTTACATTAAACAACTCTCATCCTCAATTGGCTTATGGCCTTGATATGTGGTGACTCCTAAATAAAAAAGTTAAAAAAAAAAAATGATAAACTTCCTGTTTATCTAAACTCTTGTTTCTACGACGCCGATCTGAAAATAATATGCCGTCCTAAACTATTTGTAACCGGATCAAATTGCAACGTTGACTATTTTTACTATCGTAGCAATGTCAGTGTCATTGTATAAGTTACGGTTAATGCCATTCGCGTATCGCAAACAAATCCGGCTTAGGAACTGATATATTGCAAAACAACAATTATATTAACAAACTAATACAAACATCGCTTATACGCAACATTTTCTATATATAAAGTAAAGTTATACGTGTGTCTGTTTGTTCATAGATCAGTTTTCTAATGATTGATCGCCGAGCACACCGAATCACATATTTGTCATCAGCAGATATTGTATTAAGTGATGGGACGATTCCAACATTTTTTTCCAATTACCACTCTTTTCAATTACCACTCTTTTCTAATTTTGCGATTCCGATAAAATTACTAATTCTTTTCTAAATTTCCGATTCCGATACAATTACCGACTCCAATTCCAATAACAAAATCTCCCGGAAAAACAGCTACAGCTGACGAGTATAATAGATCTCTGCCGCCCCTATCGGAAGCGTTCATTAAATGGCGTCGATTGAAAATCGTCTATATAGAAATGTTCCGATATTTCGAGCTTTACTTATCATAAAGACAACAATGAGTTTAAGATATAAATATATCAAATTTATTACAAAAAAACAAAAACATAAAAAAAACAACTAAAAATTTGTTTACGGCATCTAAGCTTCAGCCTCTGTCCCATCGACGAAATGTTGCATCCCTCTGCCTGTTCTACAAGTATTTTAGTGGTGAATGCTCTGACGAACTGCAATCATTTGTGCCCCCACGACGTGAGCACCCTCGACAAACCCGACAGGCTGCTAAATCCTACCCTCACACTGTAGAGATCCCTAGATGTAAAAGATATTTCTACTCCAGTAGTTTCTTCCCCAGAACCGCTAGACTTTGGAATTCCATTCCAGGCCCCTGCTTCCTCAACAGTACTGACGTGCAGAAGTTCAAGTATAACGTGAACCGACATCTTGCTGCCCAAATCCCTACATAGTACCCCAGTAGTTGTTGCCCCTGATAGTAGCCCCTACACCAAAGTGGCAATGTGCCTTGTTTGGGGTGAAAATGTAATAATAAAAAAAAAAGTTTCACCTTTTTCTCTTTAATAATTTTGCGGTGGAACAAATCTATAAATATTGGACATGTTAATTTTTTTTATTTGTATCTCGCCGATAATTTATATACAAATACACATTGGGAAACTCGTACATAAATCATAAATTCTTTCCATTTGACAGAAACCTGTGAATTTATAACAATGTTAGAATCGATATTGGAAAATTATGACACCAAACCGTTTTTTTTTTTCTTTAACGCTAAGGATTTTATTTTTTTCTTTGTGGAAGTGGGAGACAGGCATATATTTTTATATGAAGTTGTATTGAGTGGATTTCTAACACGAAATAAATTTACTATTGACAAAAAAATTATTGATATGTTTTTAGCCATCTTATGGAAATATTTTTTGGATTAAAAACGTATTAATATTAATTGAAACATATTATATACATATATATATGCATATATATATATGTGTGTGTGTATATATACGTATATATATGTATATATACGTATATATATATGTATATATACGTATATATATGTATATATATATATAGATATATATATATATATATATATATATATATATATATATATATATATATATATATATATATATATATATATAAGGATATTGTTGTGGAGACGTTCACTAATTAACATAGGTGGGTGAGTGAGATATATAAAGGTATTAATCACCAGTACCGGGAGGGTTTTGCAACGACCGCAAAATAGGCAAGACGCCTATGTTGCCTCCAGTAAGACAGGTAACGCGCCACATGCCGGAATATCTCCGACTGAAGTACACCTGAAGACATGTAAATATTTTTTCCGAATATATTATTGTTATACCTTTACTTTCCGTGTTCTTGTTAATTATTTGTGCAGACACAACACATATATATACGTATATCTACATATATATATACATTGAAAAATATTATATATATATATATATATATATATATATATATAGTGTTATTTGTAGTTTTCCACATTTTACTGGGTTTATATAATTCAGTAATCGTTCATATACCAATAAATTTTAAGCCAAAAAGAGATGACTTAAACTGTAAGCTACAAAATTATCATATTTCATAATTGAGCATTCATATATTGTTTTAACAAACACCAACACTTTAAAGAATTGGTTGATAGCAACAAATAGTGTATTTCATCGTTAGTTACTATTATTCAAAGACTATTCAGACAAATTCAAACATTATGTCGGTTTTTCAGACTTATTGAATAAAAAAAAACACTTTAACAATAAAACATTATGGAAACCATTTCCCTTATAAGGAAAAGAAAACAACCGAAAATATTTTACCTATATCTCATCCTTGCAAAGTATATTTTAAAGATTTATATAGTTATCTATTTTCGTATCTCCATTAAAAAAATGGACATAGGTAATTAGGGCTAACATTGTATGATATTTTGATATGATATTTTATTAATTCTCAGTTTCCCTTCTTAAAAAATTTATATATATATACATTACATTGGTCATACTACCAACACGTTGTCCCGTAGACTAACGCTTCATCTTTCCGATACTAGCTCTATCGCGCAACATTTAAAAAAACATGGCTGCCAGCATTCTCAATTTAGAAACATCATGGTAGAAAATACCAAAATTTTACAAACAGACTCTAACGTTAGGAGACTGAAGGTTTTGGAGGCATTGTATATAAAAGTGAGACAACCCAAAATTAACAATATAAATTATGAATCCAGCAAAAATATTTTAAAATGCCTCTGTTAATGTATATAAAAAAAAACAAAAAAAAACTGTCCAATAAATTTGTATATAAATAGCCCACATAAGCCATAAACGATCTTTTAGTACGATGTAATTTTAAAACACGACCCTATCATTCGACGTAATTTTAAAACGGCTTTTTATATAACCAGCCAGACGATGGCGGAAACGCCGAAAGCGCTCGCAGACTACGGAACACTTTTACACCATTTTACATATAACACAAGAAGGATTATTCGAAAACTGGAAAAAATAAAACGGAAAATTGTCAAACAAGAAAATGCTGTGCTGTTTAACAACATATGCTTAAAGGAGAATATGCTGCCTAAATATACACAACATATATATATATATATATATATATATATAACTACTTCATTTACTCACATAAAATAAATATACGAAAGTATAGATTTATGCGTAAACTTTAAATATTTACTTCAAAAGTGCTCAATACGTAGGTAAGGCTAGTTAGTAATTTATAAAATATATATGACGATTAAGCTACACTGAATATTCGGCGTTTCATCTACTATAAGATTCGTCAGGCTTATGCGCATAAGCCTGACGAATCCTATAGTGGATGAAACGCCGAATATTCAGTGTAGCTTAATCGCCATATATATTTTATAAATTACTATATATATATATATATATATATATATATATATATATATATATGTATATATATATATATATATTGTGTGTGTGTGTGTGTGTGTGTGTGTGTTCAGCATATTGACACTATTTGGAATAGGAGTAAATGTGGTATTGTTGTGAGTAAGATAGTGTGAAAGATGATCTTATTTTATGTTAAACTAACAGTTCAGCCCTGGTTTTGTCGAGCGCTATGCACTGTTTACAACTGTATGTGCAGATGTATTTATATACATATTAAAAATTTGGACTCATGTCCATGTAACCTACATCTAAAATATCAAGTGCTTAGACCCAATATTGGCGGAGGAATTTTGTAGAGTCTGCAAAGGCCAAATCTTTCAATTTTGACCTCTTGGCAGCCACATTTTCGCCCCAAAATTGTTTAAACAGCTTGCAGCATGTCTGACTATCCTTTATGTAAATTTTCAAATGTTTGGACCTAATATTGGCTGAATAGTTTGTTAGAGATCGCAAAGGTCAAATCTTGCGAACGTTGACCCCTCGGCAGCCAAATGTTCTGCAAAAAAACGATTAAAAAGCTTACCCTATATCGGAATACACTTTCAAAATCCAAAAATTAGCTGAGTAATTTGGTAGAGACCGCAGAAGTCAATTGTTTTTAACTTTGATCCCAATTTTGGCCTCTTAATATTTATGGTTTGGGGCTAAAATCAAATTAAAAGGTTTGATTCATGTCCAAGTAACCTACATTTTAAATTTCAACTGTTTAGATCCAAAATTGGCGGAGGAGTTTGGTAGAGTTTTCAAAGGTCAAAGCGTTGAACTTTGATTCCTTGACAGCCTAATTTCTGGCCAAAAATCGATTAAAAAGATTTTTTCAAATCTCAATACCCTTTATGTAAAATCTTGAGTCCGTAGAACAAAAATTGACAGAGTAGTTTGATAGGAAAGTGTACATACATAAACACACATATGCACACAAAAAATTTTACTTTTATGGATATACTAGCATTTCAGCCCGGTGTTGCCCGGGTGTTTGGACGTGTATGTTGAGCAAAAAAAAAAAAGTGGTAGTAGGAAGGCAGGCTCGAACCCGTACTGCGAAGGGGAAAAAGAACGAGGGAAGAAACCCTGACATCTTTGCTGTTACGACCACCGCCAAACCGGAAGTGGCTTATGTTTAAATTAACGCTAGACAATCGAAAGGAGAGGATGACTTTCAAAAATATCGTCGAAAAAAGTAGAAAAGTGACCAGTTTAAGGTGAAGATATTAATGTTTTTAGCCAATTGTTCGAGATTTATCGTCTGAAGGGTCTTGTAACAATCCGCCGCCTTTGTCGAAAGTTTTAGGCAGACATGCAGACATACATAGATATATTTATATATTGATAGCTCAAATTTACGACCCAAACCGATTAAAAAGCTTGCTCTATCTCTGAATATCCTTTACGTCAAATTTCAAATGTTTAAACAAGAAATTGTCTGAGTAATTTGGTATGGACCGCGAAGGTCAATTTTTTAAAAACTTTAACCCCTATTATGGCCCCTTTACATTTATTGTTTTAGGCTTATATCAAGTTATCAAGTTAGATCCATGTCCAAAGAACTTATATCTAAAATTTAAAGCGTTTAGACCTAAACTTTTTGGAGGAGTTTGGTAGAGTTCTCAAAGGTCAAATCGTTGAGCTTTGACCCCTTACCTTCCAAATTTCTGGCCGAAAATGGATCACATAGATTTCTCCCAAACTCATGACACTATGTATCAAATTTCGCGTCTGTAGACTGACAATTGACAGAGTTATTGCGTTGGAAAATGTACATAAACACACAGACACACAGACACGTTCACTTTTATATATATACTAGCATGGGTGCCCGGCGTTGCCCGAGTGTTTGGAGTGTTACCTGAGCAAAAAAAACCCAAAAAACAAAAAAACAAAAAAAGGTATTTTTTTAATTTTGACCCCTATTATGCCCCCTTAACATTTATTGTTTTGGGCTCATATCAAGTTATTAAGTTAGATCCATGTTCAAGGAACCTACATCTAAAATTTCAAATGTTTAGACCAAAAATTGGCGGAAGAGTTTGGTAGAGTTCTCAAAAGTCTAATCGTTGAACTTTGACCCCTTAACAGCCAAATTTCTGGCTGAAAATGTATTAAAAAGATTTTCCCAAATCTCAGTACCCTGTATATCAAATTTCGAATCAGTAGACTAAAAATTAACAGAGTTATTGTGTAGAGAAATGTACACAGACAGACACACAGACTGACACACAGACACGTTCACTTTTATAGATATACTAGCATGGATGCCCGGCGTTGCCCTTGTGTTTGGAGGGTATGCTGAGCAAAATAAAAAGTCGATTTTTTAACTTTGACCCCTATTATGAACCCTTAACATTTATGGTTTTGGGTTCAAATCAAGTTATTAAGTTAGATCCATGTGCAAGGAACCTATATAAAAAATTTCAAGTGTTTAGACCCAAAATTGTCGGAGGAGTTTGGTAGAGTTCTCAAAGGTCAAATCGTTGAACGTTGACCCCTTAACTGCCAAATTCCTGGCCGAAAACGGATCACAAAGATTTTGCCAAATCTCAGTACCCTGTACATCAAATTTCGAGTCTGTAGACTAAAAATTGACAAAGTTAAATCGTTGAACTTTGACACCTTTACAGCCAAATGTTGGGCCGAAAACCGATCACATAGATTTTCCTAAATCTCAGTATTCTGTATACCACATTCCAGTCTGTAGACAAAAAAATTGACAGCGTTATTGCGTAGCGAAATGTACACAGACAGACACACAGACTGACACACAGACACGTACACTTTTATATATATATAGATAGATAGATAGATCTTTAACAAATAAATAATTCAAAGGAAAAATTTCACTAACTTCCTATTTACTTCAACTCTAGTTTCTACGACGCCGATCTGAAAATGATATGCCGTCCTAAATTATTTGCAACCGGATCAAATTGCAACTTCGACTCCTTTTACTTTCGTAGCAATGTCAGTGTCATGATATCCGACGTATAAGTTACGAGTGGATGTTCTACGCCAGTTTATGTAATATTCAACAATGTAATGGATTCAAAATTCAGTTAATTTCAAACCTGTTTTGATACTACACTTTATTTTTTCTGTCTTCGGTCAGTGAAAAAGAAATCCTTCTAGACTGAGAACAATTTTATTTTTTTTTTCAATTTAGAATGCCTCTTCTTGGAGAGCTGGATTCTCTCCACTAACGTCGTTTTAAAAAAACTTGCCTCACTTGACAGATAAATAGAATGCAACGTAATTAATAACCCCCACAACTAAATCATTTCTTTCCGAAATGAGATTCTACTTTTTAGGTGATTATTTGTGACTGAACATGCTACAAAACGAAAAGAATTATTTAAAAATTGATCTGGGGGATCAGTTTCTTATATAAATTTATTTATTTTACCAATAATCCCAAGTCTGACTGGAATGAACTTAAAACCACAATTAATTATTTTAAAAAGTCAATATTACACCCCCAATAAAAACGCACAAGAAAAATTCCTTAAAACACACGCATAGCTCAGAAAATCAGGTGTTCTTTTACGTTAAGTTTATATGTGAAACTCTAAATTCTAAAAGATTTCATATTTTCCTTCTGGACAAATTTTTAAGGGTCTCTGTACGTAATCGCCTAATATAAGTAGAATCTCATTTTTATTTAGAGGGATTTGTTGAAGATATTCACATATTTCTACTACAATAATAATACTTTTTATAAATAATAAAAATAATCTACTTAAAATCTATATTTACATGAAAATATAAGTTTTAATCTGAAACGAAATGTAAGAAAAAATTTAGTAAAATATATTTTAAATTTCTTTCAATTTTTTTTTTAAATGTGCACTTACATTTTGGTTGGCAGACAAATTTTCAGTCTTCATCTGTGTATTTGCAATGGAATAATTAAAATCGTGAATATTACTCGATTTGAGTTGTTTTGACATTTTATTCACATGTTTAGAACATGTTGTCATGACAAGTAAACACTAATTAAAAGATAGGAAATTCCGAAATCAAAGAAACGCTGGCGCCAAAATGTGTTCAGTGTAAAAGTGTGAAAAACTCGAAGTCCACTAATTCATTGAAGTTGTTTTTTCAGGTTTGTCAGTGGGGTAAAAACCAATTTTTTCTTTTATTTTTGCGCAAGTAAAATAAATATACATAATTCTTTTTATGTTATTATGATGCATGGATCTAAATTTTATTGGTAGATGTTTATCATTTTGTCTTTAGTAGCAACAATGTTTTTAAGGAATCGTTTTTGGAATCGGAAACTAGAGTAAAATTTTCCATTTCCGATATTGATTCCGATACCCTGAAAGCTTTTGATTTTTCCGATCCCCATATTTCGTTTTGGAACAATCGTCCCAACACTAATTGTAACGTTTTCTTTTACAAGCACACACACACACACACACACACACACACACACACACACACACATATATATATATATATATATATATATATATATATATATATATATATATATATATAAAGTGAAATTGTCTGCCTGTCTGTGCCTGTGTGTGTACATTTCTCTACTAAATTACTCTGTCATTATTCAGTCTACAGACTCGAAATTTGACATAAGGAGTAGTAAGATTTGGGAAAATCTTTGTAATCAGTTTTCGAACAGAAATTTGCGTCAAAGTTCAACGATTTGACTTTTTAAAACTCTATCAAACTCCTCCTCTAATTTTCGGTCTAAAAATGTGAAAGTTTAGATGTAGGTTCCTTGGACAGGGACCAAACTAGTTAATTTGATTTGAGCTCAAAACACTAAATGTTAAGGGGTAAAAAGTTGGGTCAAAGTTTTAAAAATTCACTTCTGCGGTCTCTACTAAATTACTCAACCACTTGTTGGTCTAAACATTTGCAATTTTACATAAAGTGTATTCAGGCATAGCGCAAGATTTTTAATAGATTTTTCGCCGAAAATTTGGCTGCCAAAAGATCAAATTTAAAGAATTTGACCTTTATAGTCTCTAGCGAACTATTCAACCAATTTTGGGTCTATACATTTGGAATTTTAGATAGAGAGTATTCAGACACACAGCAAGCTTATAAATACGTCTTTGGGCGAGAATTTGGTAGCCAAGAGGTCAAAGTTGAAAGATTTGGCCTTTGCAGACTCTGCCAAACTCTGCCGCAAATTTTGGATCTAAAGACTCGAGATTTTTGATGTAGGTTACCTGGACATGAGTCAAACTTTTAATATACATGCATACATATGTTCATATACTCGTAAAGTTATGAAGAGTACATAGGGCTCGAACAAAGCTGGGTTGAACTGCTAGTATATATATATATATATATATATATATATATATATATATGTGTGTGTGTGTGTGTGCGCGCGCGCGCGTGT
>NC_136498.1:125207042-125329542 GCF_053919585.1 Euprymna scolopes | reverse complement strand
GTCTGAGGGAGTGGCACTCGTCTGACAAGACGTTGCAATCATCATATATATATTAGCGATGGGACGATTTCAATATTTTCCAGATTCCGATACAATTACGGATTCCGATTCCGATTCTTTATACATTTCTAATTATTTAACTACAAAGTTATTTTTACTGATAACCGTAAAAATACACGTTAAATGTACATATATTTTCTAAAAGGTAAAAAACGCACCAGTGAGGGATGATCTAATGATTTTAGTTTTACTGGTAGTTCAAAATTAATAAAAATTTATTATTTGATCATTATTACAAGCAGTGGAAGATTTTGTTTTTAACAACATCAATTAAAAACAATAATTACACGAATCGTTTTAGGCATCGGAAAATAGGCACACATTTTCCCGATTCCGATACTCCAAAACTTTTTTTTTCCAGTTCCCGTTTCTGATTAATCGTCCCAAATATATTATATATATATATATATATATATATATATATATATATATATATATATATATATATATATATATAATCAGATCACTTTGCTTGCTTTGGCGTTTAAATCATCCATCCGACTGCTTGGGCATTTAAATAATCCATCATGACTTCTGGTTTCAAAATATTCGTCTGCTTACCTATTTTATGGCCGTCCTGTCTTAAGTCCGATATTAAAAGCCACTGTTGCTATTCAAAGCATACACAAGGTCAACAATATATTTTGTTTTAACTGATTTTAACGTGTTTTCCTTACAAGTAAATGTAATTTATCCTCGTTGATTAAAAAAAATTATTTAAATATAAATATACAATATATAACTATAATCATATTTATAATCATATTTATTGCTTTTAGTAGCGCTCCTGTGGATTCTGATGATTTATTTTTCTCAGGCCTTACTTAAAAAATATTTTCTTTTTTTAAAAGGGGGAAGTAGAAACTTAGTTTTAGTAGTGATTTTAGTAAGGGCTCCTTAATTTTAATTAGTGCTTGCAGTAGGGCTCTGGAGGCTTCCTAAGATATTTTTTCACTCATTACTTAAAAATGTTTTCTCAAGCTAATAAAAACAATATAATCTCAAATTTTTATTTTTAATTTTTGTTTAAATCTTACTCTTTAAGTTTCAACGGTTAGATTAGTATAATTATAAAACTCAGATCAGTCAGCTTGCTTGGGCGTTTAAATCGTCTATCCGGTTTGTTACTTCCGATTTCAAAAAATTCGTCTGCTTACTTATTTCATGGTCACCCTGTCTTGTTTGATATAACATATAACCATATTTATTGCTTTTAGTAGCGCTCCTGTGCATTTCTGACGATTTTTTTTTACGCTTTACTTAAAAAAAAAAAATCACACCATTAAATATTAATTTATCAGTTAATTATTATTTTCGGATATTTTTAAGGCTGTTAAAAAACACACATGCACACAAAAATCTAGGGCTAACGTATACAGTGCACACTCTATCTTTGTTATTTTTTCTTACCGTTTCTTTTTTTTCAATATTTTTCAACGGATTACATCCCTCTTATATAAAGGATGTTTCATTTAATCTAAGAACAATGATTTTAAGACCTTTATTATCCAATGTATTCTGTATTTTTTTTTTGCCAGTCGCCATGTTTGTTTTCGTGCGCATTCAATTTTTTCGCGCGAAATCACGTATTGTTTTCACTGAGCGCCACGTTTGTTTTCGCGCGTGCGTGCATTCAATTTTTGCGCGTTTATGCATTAATTCTTTATACTCACTTGCAATTTTTTACATTAATTCTGTATACTCGCAATTCCCTAGCTAGCTATAACATATACTGACCGTTTTTCAGATGCGCCCGTGGAATCTGTGCCATTCTGACCGGTTTTAAGTGTCGGGTTGCAATAAGTGGCGGCGAGGGATTGTCAGATGACACAGCAGTACGCCATGTTGAGAATGTTGCGTCATTGCGGGGTGTGGAATGGTAATCGGTAGTGGCACCGCATGCTTTTGAGGTTGGGCTTCCTTAATAGAACGTGAAGATGGAGAGGATAGATAAATAAGATAGGTCGAGAAAAGCAGATTGATAAATAGATAGACAGATATGAAGAGATGGAAGGGTGGATAGATTGATAGCTATATATGAAGATAAAGATAGACTGACAGAAACATAGATAGATACATAGATAGATAGATAGATATGTAAAAATAGATAGATAGATAGATAGATATAAAGAGGCATACAAACCGAGAGATAAGAGGGGCGTGCAATAAGTAATGCCCCTGACCCACTTACAGTTCTCTGATCTAGTTGAAATTTTGCATGTGCAATGATTTATATTTCTACAGGTTATGTGGCAAATTACAGGTCTGAACTAATTGTGGTTTCTGTTTTACAGGAGTTTGAACTGAGTCAGGTGTGAAATGGAGCCTGTTGAATGTCGAGCAGTGATCCAGTTTTTGTATTTGAAAGGATGCACACCACAGGAGTCTTTTGATGAAATGAAAGAAACTTATGGTGATAATGCCCCATCATATGACCTTGTAAAATGCTGGCATCGTGAATTCAAACATGGCTGGAAGTCTGTGGAAACAGCTCCCAGACCTGGTCGCTCCCCTTCTGCCATTGATGAGGCATCTGTCTGTCAAGTTGAGGCTGACATTTTGGAAGATCAGCGCATTACTATTCGCCAAATAGCCCAAGATGTCAAGATTAGTATAGGGTCTGAGGAAACTATCATTCATGACCATTTGCATATGCATAAGGTGTCTGCCAGATGGATTCCCACGTTGCTCACACCATTCTGGAAGCGAGAATGCGTCGAGTGCTCGAGGATGAATTTGGAGTTTTTCAAAAGACTGATTACACAGGATAGATAAGAAGAAATAGATAGATAGATAGATAGATAGATAGATATGAAAGAAATAGATAATATATAGATAGAAAGACAGAAAGATAGATAGATTGAGCACTCTTTGGTAGACACATGTTGTTTCATTGGATGTACTTCTAGGAAACTAAACTCTACTGGCTGAATATATATATATATATATATATATATATATATATATATATATATATATATATGATCAGATCAGTTTGCTTGCTTTGGCGTTTAAATCATCCATCCGAATGCTTGGGCATTTAAATAATTCATCATAACTTCCGGTTTCAAAATATTCGTCTGCTTACCTATTTCATGGCCGCCCTGTCTTAAGTTCGATATTAAAAGCCACTGTAGCTATTCAAAGCATGCACAAGGTCAACAGTATATTTTGTTTTAACTTTATTGGCTGAATATGTTAGAGGTTATGAGGGTTTTTTGAAGACTGAAAAACGATCTTACTTTTTTTTCTAGATATGAATAGATAGATATATAGATTTATAGATTTATATAAAGGACGGACAGACTGACATAGATAGATAGATAGATAGATAGATAGATAGATATGAAGGGCTATATATATAGATCGCTGTATGAAAGATAAATAGATAGACAGATAGATAGTCACACAAGTATGAAGAAATAGAAAGATAAATACATAGTCAGGGGGATAGACGGAAACGCAGACAGACGAGCTTTTACCAAGATCAAAGTGTAATATCTTTTCTGATAATACACTTCGTCTTTTCTATACAATAATTAATCCTGAAATATTTTCTTTCCCAACTGTACTGACATGCAGAAGTTCAAATGTAATGTGAACAGACATATTGCTACTCTTCTCCCTTCATAATACCCCTGCAACTTATGTCCCCGATACTAGCCCTCTACTTCAAAGTGGAACTGTGCCTTGTTTGGGGTAATAATTGAATAATATATATATATATATATGTGTGTGTGTGTGTGTGTGTGTGTTATTTGTTTTTGTTTTTGCTTTTGCGATACGTTTTGAATGAATTCAATTATTTACGAAAGTGCATTTTTACCTAAATGTGAATTGAGAATAATTTTCCCTTTAACCAATTTGGTACCCCGCATGGGGAGCGGTATATATATATATTATTTTTAAAATATTACTATCCACTGACACGTGTTTCGTCGTCTACGACTCATTAGAGTGGTTGAATTTGCGAATCGCTCTTCAGCCACTCTGATGAGTCGTGTCAGTGGTCAGTTATATTTTAAAAACAATATATATATATATATATATATATATATATATATATATATATATATATATTAGAGCTTATGAGGGTTTTTATTGAAACATGAAAAACAATATTACTTTTTGTATTTAATATTTTTATTGTTATTTTTTATTTTTTATATTTCAAGCGGACCTCACAAAAAAGTATCGAAATGATCTTTTTTTTTTCTTTTTCATTTCGATACTGTTTTTTCACCAAGAGCGGAGGTCCGCTTGAAATATAAAAAATAAAAATAAAAATATTAAATACAAATAGTAACATCGTTTTTCATGCTTCAAAAAAACCTCATAACCTTTAAATCACTTTCCTAGAAGCATACGTGGACTTTTGACATTATATATATATATATATATATATATATATATATATATATATATATATATATATATATATATATTCTTTGGAGTAGTTTTTATTTAACAATCAGTGGTTATGTAAACGTGAGATTGTAGGTTTACAAAATATTACTGGCAGTAATATTCTATAAGTTATCCCATCTAAACGAGAATTGCTCGATATTCAAGATAGAGCAAATAAATTAAATTGTAATTCAATGAATTTCAAAAAACTCTCATTGAAATGAAATGAAGTGGTTGAGTTTCATATCAAAGAATTTTTATTATTCTAAGCAAGACAAAGAATGTTTTAGAAAGTTTATCTCCTTAACCTATAGGGTTTCGATGTCTACCATCTCATCAGAGGAGTGAAAATATTAGCAAATAGTTATAAAGGTATGCACCCTATTTGCTAAAGTCAGTGAGACATGGAAAGTCAAAGTGAAAACATTATATTTATCAGAAGTTCTGTGGCAGGAGTATTTGTAGAAAAAGCTTCTGATAAATATAATGTTTTCACTTTGACTTTCCATGTCTCACTGACTTTAGCAAATAGGGTGCATACCTTTATAACTATATGCTAATATTTTCACTCCTCTGATGAGATGGTAGACATCGAAACCCTATAGGTTAAGGAGATAAACTTTCTAAAACATTCTTTGTCTTGCTTAGAATAATAAAAATTCTTTCATATGAAACTCAACCACTTCATTTCATTTCAATGAGAGTTTTTTGAAATTCATTGAATTACAATTTAATATATATATATATATATATATATATATATATATATATATATATATATATATATATATATATATATAGTTCAGGCAATTTTGTTATTTCTTTTCCCACAATTCCTCTTTTGGGGAAGTTGGATTTTATCCACATTAGAAACCGTTTTTTTTTATTATTTTAAATCTCTAACGTTTTTTTTTTTTTGAGGAGGCAACTAAATAGTTTTTTGGGTTTTTTTTTTTTTACCTACAACAGTGTCTAATTCAGCATTATACTTGACCATAGCTCGGCTTCATCATTTTGGTTAAGAGGAAGGTGTAGTATCTATTGAAATACGACACCTTTTTTTTTCTTTCAACGGTTAGACACTTGTGGACTGAGGGAATTTTTTTAGTTTTATCCTAATCAAGAATATCTCTTTTTCAATAGCTGGATGTTCGCTCCATAAAAAAGCGACCTTTTCACTAAATCTGCGCTCGTGGTAAATAACGAAAAACAGACAGACAGACGAGGGAAGAAACAGGTTGGTAAAACAGATGGTTATTGAGTTTAGCTTCGTTGATAAACCGTGAAGTTTAAAGATTTCACTCTCTTTCTCTCTCTCTCTCTCTCTCTCTCTCTCTCTCTCTCTCTCTCTCTCTCTCTCTCTCTCTCCCCTCTCTTTCTCTTTCTTTCTATGATCTCTCTTTCTCTCTCTCTCTCTCTCTCTCTCTCTCTCTCTCTCTATATATATATATATATATATATATATATATATATATATATATATATATATATATACTTGCACCATATATGTACTTGCGCCAACCAAAAAACGTGCTCCTTATATGAATGGTTGTCAAAAGAGAACTTTTAGCTAGTTGGCGCAATTGCCCCAGACTTAGCGCAATTACCCCAAATACAATATATATATTAAGAGGTATATTTGATAAACAAAATACAAGGATAAAGAGTGTTCAATACATTAGTACAGCTAAATATGTTTTTTTCTTATTTCTACCTCAAGTGCATTAACTTAATTCATTACAGGTTGTTTCAATAAACGGGATTTAAACTTGAATATTCTGATGATATGGACGGATAATCTTTATCCCGTCTATTAAAACAACTTGTACTGAATCAAGTTTATACACTCGAGGTTGAAATAATAAAACACACACACACACACACACACACACACACACAAACACACACACACACACACACACACACACATATATATATATATATATATATATATATATATATATATATATATATATATAATGCTCCTTATCTTGAGTTGAGCATATTGCGAAGTGATACACGATATATCATTGACGTATTAAGCGATGCTCTTTGAGCAAACAAACTGAGCTTAGGTATTCGGACGATGAAAAACATCGTTAATTCCCTCCCCACACAGCAGCTGCCGATTGGTGCAATGGTTCAAAGCCCTGACTATTTCGGGTTTCGATCCTGCCTTGATGTAGTTGTCTGTTTAGCCGCACTAATGAGCTGTGATACAGCGAAATAGGACTGTATCTGGATGACTATATATATATATATATATATATATATATATATATATATATATATATATATATAGTCATCCAGATATTTTAATACTGGGCAAAGTGGGCGGCCTGATATATATATATATATATATATATATATATATATATATATATATATATATATATATATATAATACTTGTTTATTGTTATATAAACATGCTCACATCCCGCTGCTACAAATAGCCACTTGTTTCAATCAAACAACAGATATCATCAGGAAGCGACTTGACTATTCAAAAGTTCAATGAATAAGCTATATATATATATATATATATATATATATATATATATATATATATATAATAAAATAGATTAAACAAAACATGAATTCATAATAGTGAACACATTTATTCGTAGATCATATTCACGGAAATTAACTATTCTACTGTAACCCAAGTGTGGTTGTAAAAATAATAGGCAACAGAACTGAGAATTTGACCTCTGCCGTTCAGGATTTCCTTAAAAGTATGAATTTGATTCCTCTTCGGTCGTGATCGATTTCATTCATTCATTCATTTACTCATTCATTAATTCACTCATTCATTCACTCATTTATTCACTCACTCATTCATTCACTCACTCATTCATTCACTCATTCAGTCATTCAGTCATTCATTCATTAATTCACTCATTCATTCATTCATTAACTCATTCATTCATTTATTCACTCATTTATTCATTCACTCATTCATTCACTCACTCATTCATTCATTAATTCATTCACTCATTCATTCATTCACTCATTCATTTACTCATTCATTAATTCATTCATTCACTCATTCATTCACTCATTCATTAATTCATTCATTCACTCATTTATTCACTCATTCATTCACTCATTCATTCATTCACTCATTCATTCACTCACTCATTCATTCATTAATTCATTCACGCATTCATTCAGTCACTCATTCATTCACTCATTCATTAATTCATTCATTCACTCATTCATTCACTCATTCATTAATTCATTCATTCACTCATTTATTCACTCATGAATTCACTTATTCATTCATTCACTCATTCATTCATTCACTCATTCATTAATTCACTGATTCATTCACATTTATTCATCTCATTCATTCATTCACTCATTCATCTCATTCACTCATTCACTCATTCATTCATTCATTCACTCATTCATTCACTCATTTATTAATTCATTAATTCACTCATTCATTCATTCATTCACTCATTTATTCATCCACTTATTCATTCATTCACTCATTCCCTCATTCACTCATTCCCTCATTCACTCATTCATTCATTCATTAACTCATTCATTCATTCACTCATTCACTCATTCATTCATTCATTCATTCACACATTTATTTAATCGTTCACTCATTTATTAACTCGTTCATTCATTCATTCACTCATTCATTCATTCATTAACTCATTTATTCATCCACTCATTCATTCATTCATTTATTCATTCATTAACTCATTAACTCATTCATTCATTCACTCATTTATTCATCCACTCATTCATTCATTCACTCACTCATTCATTCACTCACTCATTCATTCACTCACTCATTCATTCATTCATTACAATGAATTTTGAATTTTTAATTTTATTATGAAAATTGCAAATGTGAAAGAAATCTAATGATAATTTATAATTTATTAGTCATGAAAAATTATATTTTGTATGAAAATAAACATCTATTTTGTGTTATAATTGTCAAAAAATTATTTGAATGCAGTAAATGTTTCAGTAAAATCTTTTAAGAAACAGTATAACAAAACCACGAACGCGCATGCAAAAATTTGTAAGGACATTTTTATCAGAATAACAAAAACGCAAGCATTCGAAAAATTTACATTTTTTGCTTGAAATTAATTTTTATTTATCTAATCGATAAATGAATAAAAAATATATAGGCTTGTTTAAAAAATAAAAATGATAAAATAATTTAAAAATATATAGGCATGTTTTCGTATATGTACTGTAGCGTCCGAAATTCTTATTTCTGTAAAAAAAAAAAAATAAATAAATAAATAAATAACACCCGCATTTAGAAATGTAAAAATGTCTGTATGAAATTAATATTTGTTTATGTAATCGGTTAAAGCATAAAGAAAATGTATAGATATGTATTCGTATATTTGAGTTAACGTCTGAAATCCCTTTGTCTTTATAAATAAAGGAAAAAACAACATCTGAAATGCTTAGTACTTTAAAAATAAAGAAAACGCACGCATTCAGAAACGTAAGAATTTTGGATACTTGTGTCCGAACAATGCGTAAATAATAACGTTTTTATTGAGAAAGCCATTCTTAACATGGAAAGAGGGCGTGTTAACTATTCTGCACTTTTACATAAATTAATGAAGAAAAAACACCATAAAATTGTAATTTAACTTTGAAATCATATTTGAAATGTAATTCGGTTCGTACGCTGCAAAAACACCGAATTTTTCTTTGAAATTAATATTTGTTTATGAAATCGGTTCAAGAATAATATTAAAAAAATATAGAGATATGGCTGCATATACGATTATTTCTTTAAACATAAAGGAAGAACGTAATCATTCGGAAACCTTAGAATGTTTGTATGGACTCAATATCTAAGGATAGGAGAAATTATTTCAAGAAAAGGGGAGAAGCTATGTAAATAACGGAAGTTATCTGGAGAAAAGAAACGTATCTAAAAGAAGAGGGTAAGCGAATGTGAATGTACTTAGAAAATTATAATGTCGATTGGAACTTTTTTTTTTTTAACACAGTGATCACCACTTATCAAGGCCCGGAAGCCACTCAGAGATAAGGGTTATTGTATCGATGCGGGGGTGGATGAACGTAAACGTTATAAAGTTTATTGGATTTAATTTAATTTCGTTTTAAAAATAATGGGCGAGAGAACCGCTGTTTATGTTTTGAATGCTTTCGTGCCAACCTTTCATGTTAATTGAAATGGTCTCGTAACGATGTTTTGATAGAAATAAGTGGCAGACGAGAATCTGACTATTTTGGCGGATTTTCCTCAGGCGAGGATTCGAAGGTGAATACACGTTTATTTATTTTTATTTTGTTATGAAAATCATATTTAGGGGAATAATTGGTTGTACTGTAAACGAAGTGTCGAAGGAAACTGAGTTAATCTATTGCTGTCATAGATGTTGGTTGGTTGGTTGGTTGTTTTTTTTTTACGGCATATCAACCCTTTTCGGGTTATTTAATGCCGAATCCAAAGATTCGGAAGAACAAATTTTTAATAGAATATATATTTGTTTTCAAGTCAGTTTCTATTTAACCCATAGTTGAAACCCTAACAGGTACTACCACTCCGGGTCAGAGTGGACCTGGGAGCAATGGTAATTAAAGGGTGGCTCCTCACTCCCCAAAGCCCGCAAGCTGGGGCCTCACCACTGGATATAGTTTAAGGTCATATCCAGAACCTGTCATAGATGTAAAATATAAAGTACATGAGACATTTTATCTGATTAGGTATAAAATTAAAAAAAAGATAAACCTGCATTTTGTGTTATCATAATATCCTGTGTAAGAAAGTTCTATCAGAAGAATTAAAAGTAACAAAACGCACGCATTCGGAAAAAAAATTGCAGTTTTTGTTTGTTATTAATATTTGTTCATCTACTCGATAAATGAATATATATATATATATATATATATATATATATATATATATATATATATATATATATACTAGCATTTCAGCCCGGCGTTGCCTGGGTGTTTGGAGGTGTATGTTGAGCAAAAAAAAAAAAAGAAAAAATAAAGTGGTGGTAGTAGAAAGGTAGGCTCGAACCCGTACCGTGAAGGAGGAAAAGAATGGGGAAAAATGTGACGTCTTTGCTGTTATGACCACCGCCAAACCGGAAGTGGCATAGGTTTTAATTAAGGCTAGACAATCGAAAGAAGAGGATGACTTTCGAAAATATCGGCGAAAAAAGCGACCCACCCCTAGTAGAAAAGTGCCCAGTTGAAGGTGAAGATATTAATGTTTTTAGTCAATTTTTGGATATTTGTCGTCTGAAAGACAGACTGACAGACAAACAGACAGACAGACAGATATATATCCGTTTATATATTAGATAAATCATGTTTCAGTCAGAGTTAAAGAGATTCTGGTTTTAAAAATAGCATCTATAAATAGTTGTTTAATTGCTGTCTCTGCTTTCCTCCTAGCGTATCTATCCCTGAGACTTCCCTAACACCACAAAAAGTACACAGGGGTCAAAGGTCATCAGTAAACGAGAAGAAGTGGATGATTTGAAGAAAAAAGTATTCTTTAGTAAATTTTCATTGCCTAAGTGTATTTTTCTCCAATTATCTTTCGCTAAAAATGGTCCATTTCCTGAAAGGCAATACCGAATCCGACTCCGCTCGTGCCAGGGTGAAAATGCGAGGCCAAAGATGCTGGCACTTGAGTGTTTCCTCCCTCGGGGGTCAAGGAGACGTGAATATTGTAAAAGACAGAAACAGCTGAGTGGGTCGAAGAGGAAAACGTATTATAAAATACAGCTGCACATTATTAATGCAGCGTACACAACATGCACGAATTAATAAACGCACTTCGGGTTTTAATACAAGTTATGCAGCACGCATTTGATACAACCACATTAATAAAATTAATAAAACACACATCTATAAAACCACTCAATACAACACACTTAATACTACACACATATTAACATAATTATTGCAACACACACATTGATTTAATTAAAACGGCACACAACACTGCAATGCCCTGAACTGACAGCTAAGCTTCAGCCTCTGTCCCATCGACGAAACCTTGCATCCCTCTGCTTGTTCTACAAGTATTTTAATGGTGAATGCTCTGATGAACTGCAGACACTTGTGCCCCCACGACGTAGACACCCTCGACAAACCCGACAGGCAGCTAAATCTCACCCCCACACAGTAGAGATCCCTAGATGTAAAAGATCTTTCTACTCCAGTAGTTTCTTCCCCAGAACCGCTAGACTCTGGAATTCCATTCCAGGATCTTGCTTCCCTAACTGTACTGACATGCAGAAGTTCAAGTGCAACGTGAACCGACATCTTGCTGCCCAAATCCCTACATAGTACCCCAGTAGTTGCTGACCCTGATAGTAGCCCCCTACACCAAAGTGGCAATGTGCCTTGTTTGGGGTGAAAATGTAATAAAAAATTTTTTTAAATTAATGAAACATTTTTTTACATAGGCATCACCACTTATCAAGGCCCAAATGCCACTCGAGAATAAGGGTTAAAGAGTGTACAGAAGTCAGTTGGACAATATACTAACCGTTAGTAAGGGAAATTCGGTAAATTTGTTAAGTGGAACGGCTCACGAAGAACTTGTTTGCATTGGACTTGAAGACAATCGAATTGTAGTCAGCTGGAAAGCAGGCAAACGGAAAAGAGTTGCACCGACATGCAGTTCTAAGAAAGAAACTTTGTTCATGGAATGTACGTTTAGGGTTAGGCACAGATAAAGAGTGGGGGAAATTAGTGATAGTGTTTCTTATATCAAGTGGCTTCATGCCTTGTCTGTGGGTGATTTCCATTAAAAAAAAATTAAAACGCATGGATTTAAAATATCACCGATCTACACACAACCACTCAGGTTTCTTTATAAAAACGTTGAATATTTTTGGTGGAAGGCAAAAATGAGATCGACGTTCTTAACATACATATTAATACAGTTAATAAAATTTACACTTTGATGTAATTGATGCAAAACGTGCATTTGTTTAAAAGCCAAGTACGTCCAAAACAGCTTATCCTGCCTTGACAGAGTACAAAATAGACTTCGTGAGTTAGTGGAGGATTCCCCTTTCTTTTCCCTGCAACCTATATCCCACAGAAGAGACGTTGCGAGCCTGTTTTTTTTTATCGTTATTTCCATGGCAGGTGCTCGTCTGAGCTCCAATCCTTCGTTTCCCCTCGCCAATCTTTCACGAGAAACACCCGTCTGGCTGAAATTACTGTCAATAATTTTCCCCACTCTTTATCTGTGCCTAAATCAAAGCGTAAATTCCATGAGCAAAGCTTCTTTCTTAGAACTGCACGCCAGTAGAACTCTGCCGCTTGCCTGTTTCCCACCTGACTACAACTTGTAGGTCTTCAAGTCCAACATAAACAAACTGCTGACAAACCGCCCCCTTAAGTAAGACACTCTATCAAAACCCCCAATACTAATGATTACTACAATGCTATCTCATTGATTACTGTACACGCAATAACCCTTATCCCTGAGTGGCCTTCGGGCCTTGATAAGTGGTGACCCCCATGTAAAAAAAAAAAATAATACACTTAAGACATCGAACATATTAAATGTTTTACTACAATTACGAAAAGACATGAATTAATACAACACACATCTCAATAGAGCACACATACATTAATGCAATTACTACAACACACATATTAATAAAGTTCATAAAACACACACATGCACATTAATATAAACGCTGGATAAAATGATGATTAAAATTATTAGGAACTGGCCAGGATTCGAACCTGGAATCTTCTGACCCGTAGTCAGATGCGTTATCCATTGCACCCCAAATTTTACAAAGGTGTTTAAGTGTTGCATTAAGGAGAATAGCTTCCCATCACCCTGGAAAACCTCATCAGTATGCCCTATATTTAAGAATTCAGGTGATCGGTCATCTCCCTCTCAGAACAGATCTATAATTCTCCTGTGCGTCATAAGTAAGCTGCTGAAATCTGTGTGTGTGTTAAATAGAGAAGTAGTCAACCACCTTAGCAAAAATAAATTTCTTAGTGACATGCAATATGGTTTCCGTCCTGCTAGATCTACATCAGATGTGCTTATGGTAATATGAAATAAAATGGAGGTGGAAGGACCTGGATACTCAACGTTATGGTTATATCTAATAGGGCAGAAATCAGAAGCTCATGGTATTAATGCTGGCGTCCCTCAGGGTTCCATCCTGGGCCCAACTCTCTTCCTTATCTATATCAATGATTTCCCGAATCACATCCTTACATCAGTCGTTGACATTTATGCTGACGACACTACCATCTATGGCAGTACATCAAAGACTATAAAAGACCAAGTTCTCTTTGATTCTCTCTTGAACATTTGGTACAATGGGGAAAGAGGTGGCTGGTTACTTTTAATGCATCTAAAACAAGCTTTCCTTTACATCGTCAACATTTTGATCCACATCTGGCATCAATTGAAATGGATGGTTCTCATCTTGGGGCGGCTCCGTGTTTTGACAAACTCCTGGGCTTGACTATTACTCTTGATATGAAATCGAACACGTACATCAAATCTGTTGCCAAGCTCGCTGGGAAAATCGTGGGATCCTGCTATCGATCCAGTATATATCTCACTGCTGATGCACTTCTCTATTAATATAAGAGCCAGGTACGTCCAAGGATGGAGTATTGTTGCTACATCTGGACAGGAGCTGCTAAAACGACCTTATCCTGCCTTCGTGGCTTGGTGGAGGATAACCATTTCTCTTCCCTGCAACCTCTTTCTCACAGAAAAGACGTTATTTTCAATGCAAGTGCTCGTCTGAGCTCCAATCTCTGGCTCCCCCTCGCCAAACTTTCACGAGAAACACTCATCTAGCTGAAAATACTATCAATAATTTCCCCCACTTTTTATCCATGCGTAAACCTAAATGTAGATTCCATGAACAAAGTTTCTTTCTTAGAATTGCACACCTGTGAAACTCTCTTCCATTTGCCTGCTTTCTGGCTGACTATCATATGGTCGTCTTCAAGTCCAATGTAAACAAGTTCTTGATGAACCGCTCCCCTTAAGTAATCCAATTTACCAAATTTCCACTCCTAACAATTACTACAACATTGTCCTATCGATTACTGTATGTTTATTAACCCTCATCCTCGAGTGGCCTCTGGGCATTGATAAGGGGTGACTCCTTTATAATATATACATATATATATATATATATATATATATATATATATATACAGAAATGTTTGGAAGTGGAATTTGGTAATCAAGGAAAAAAGCAAATTCCAAACTCAAAAATAAATATTGATTTTATAACTTAATCCCAACTCAATGAAAAAGCTCAATACATTCACTGACCATAGTAGAGCTTACAATAAATAATAAGAAGAACAGATATGTAAAGTAGAAATATATATAAAAAGCTTTTATTATTCGGCAAAATACTCCAAGGCTGTTACTAGGTGCTCCTTAATCCGCGGAGTTTCAAAGAATACAAAATTCTTCTCATCAGAGGAAAGACAATGTAAATATATAAAAGAATGTAAAAATATAAAAATAGCTCATGCGGATAGTTCATACAGAGTTCAATATAAAAATATAAATAACTGAGCACTTTTTGGAGAAACTTCTAGCAAATCTTCCGCATCTTCAGTTCCTCATGAATAATTGTGTGTACAGTTCCCACACTGACATCAAACTGTGCACTTATTGACTCTATGGTCACACGACGGTCATTATCCATGAAATTCTTTATTTGGCCAATCAACTCTAGTATTCTGGCATCTTTACTCCTCCTACATCATCCTTCACAGACTCTTTGCCTTCTTTGAATATCTTATGCTATTCAAAAACTGATGTCTGTTTCATGCAAGATGGTCCAAAACCAGTCTGAAGCATTCCATATGTTTCTTTCAAACATTTTCCCAAGTTTAAAACAGAATTGCATATCATTCGTCTCAAGTGTCTTCACGTCAAAATTGTATTTTTGAAATTCGCCAACTGTGACACTCGGGCTTTAGTAGGGTGTATTCCAATTCCTACTATAACAGATTCTTGGAATCTGAAATCATAAAAAATGATCCGCCTGTGTAGCAATAACATACTAAATTTTCAAGCTGGTGCAGGGTTCAAAAGAGAGTCGCTAACCTGATAGGTCCTGAACTGTCATCTTGGCTTCAGCCTCTGTCCCATCGACAAAATATGCCATCCTTATGTCTCTTCTACAAGTATTTTAATGGTGAATGCTCTGACGAACTACAATCACTTGTACCCCCTCGACGTGAATATCCCCGATAAACCCGACAAGCAGCTACATCCCACCCCTTCACAGTAGAGATCTGTAGGTGTAAGAATGTCTTTTACTCCAATAGTTTCTTCCCCAGAACTGCTAGACTTTGGAACTTCCTTCCGGGATTCTGCTTTCCCAACTGTACTGACATGCAGAAGTTCAAGTGTAATGTGCACAGACATCTTGCTACTCACCTCCTTTCATAATACCCCTGCAACTTATGTTTCCGATAGTAGCCCCTACTTCAAAGTGGCACTGTGCCTTATTTGAGGTGCAAATTAAATAAAAATAAATAAAAAAAATATATAAAATAATGAAATTAAAAAAGACGCAGTGTTTACCTGATATAAGCAATGGAAAACTCAAATAAATAATAATAATACTGGTGTATCAACTCCGCCGATGCACCACTACACCTCATCAGCGTCTATGAGCCAACACTGCCTAGCGAAGGTCAATCTAATATAAATATTTATATATAGATATTTTAATCCCAAACAAATAAAAAAAGAAGCTCAATACACACACAGTAGAGAGGAGAGCTTATTATAAGAGAAAAAAATTTAAACTGTAAGTTGAAATTTACAATTAATTCTCTCTCTCTCTCTCTTTCTCTCTCTCTCTCTCAATATATATATATATATATATATATATATATATATATATATATATATATAAGAGCAAATAGTTAATAAAACATGTTAAAAAAAACACTTTGAAAAAGGGTTATAAACATATTTATTCTGAAAAGGAAACACTTAATAAGTTGATAGTCCTTAATCCGCGGGGTTTCGAAGCAATACTTTCCGTCTCATCTGATTGAGATTACTTTGTAAATATTAATTCTTTAATATTTATAATATACTTTAGTTTTACCATCTTGGATCATTTTGGTAAATTTAATTGTAATTTTTATTTTATTTTATTATATATATATATATATATATATATATATATATATATATATATATATATATATATATATATATATAAGTGAACGTGTCTGTGTGTGTGTCTGTGTGTGAGTCTGTGTACATTTCCCTACCCAATAACTCTGTCAATTTTAAGTCTACAGATTCGAAATTTGATATACAGGGTACTGAGATTTGGGAAAATCGATGTGATTGGTTTTCGAACAGAAATTTTGCGATTAAGGGGTCAAAGTTCAACGATTTGACCTTTGAGAACTCTACCAAACTCCTTCTACAATTTTGAGTCTAAACACGGGAAATTTTAGATATAGGTCTCTTGGGCATGGATATAACTTAATAACTTTATTTGAGCCCTAAACAATAAATTTTAAGGCGTCATAATAGGGGCCAAAGTTTAAAAAATTGACCTTTTTTTTTTTGCTCAGCATACACCTCAAAACACCCGGGCAACGCCGGGCACCCATGCTAGTATATATATATATATATATATATATATATATATATATATATGTGTGTGTGTGTGTGTGTGTGTGTGTGTGTGTGTGTGTGTGTGTGTGTGTGTTCGGGTAGGGGTGTTTCTGGAATGTATTAATCGTCGGGAACCTGACTATTTAATAAGCCCTTAATCCAGACGTTGTCCTTTTATCGTCTCCCACAGCATTTGCTTACGATGAGCCTAAAGCCTTAAAACATTTACAAGAATATTTGCCTCGTTTTTCACAAGGCCATTTCATTGTTTGTTTATTTCATGTGAAAACGATATCAAATGCTTATATTAATCGGCTTCAACGAACAATTTATTCCAGGTGTTCCGAATTAATTACTATATTAACGCGGCGCAAGTTATTTGTCGCCAGTAAGCGGGGGATTTCTCCAGTGAATCTTCCACAACGAATCTCAAAATGTCATCGGGAAATTCATACATGCATGATTTGCAAGAAATTTCGCCGAAAATAAATGCTCAAATAAGATGTTTACAACCTTCATCTGATCCCCCTTTTAAAAAGCCAATTCATCCTGCTGATTAAGCCTGTCAAATTAGTCTGGTTTATTGTTTCCACGTCTGGGCTGGTACTTCTATCGCTAGTCTCTCCTTCTTAGTCGGTCCAGAAAAAGAATATCTCATCTAATATCTCTCCCACTATCGGCCGAGCTCCAATCCTTGTCCCATCGACGCAATGTTACGCTCTTGTTGCTGTTTTACTTCAATCTATGATCCCCCCTCTTTCTAATCTTTCATAAAAAAAACACTCGTCTATCTGAAACCACTATCAATAATTCACCCCACTCTCTATCGGCGTCTAAATCTAGACGTGGATTCCATGAGCAAAGCTTCTTTTCTAGAACTGCCCGCCTGTGGAACTCTATTTCACTGGTCTGCTTTCCAGCTGACTACAATATTGTCGTCTTCAATTCCAATTTCAACAAGTTCTTATTCAACCGTCCTCTTAAATAATCAAATTATAACAAATTTCCACTACTAACGATTACTACACTATTGTCCCAATGATTACAATACACACGGTAACACGTATTCTCGAATAGCCTCTGTGCCTTGATAAGTAGTGATCCATTTGTAAAAAGAAACAAAAAAGAAACAGCGAAATAGAATTAGCTCTGAGGAATTGAGAGCAATTGTTCCACGTGGACATACATTCTCTCAACTAAACTGACAAGCAGTAAAGCCCTGCCTTTTTTAATCTAATATATAAAAGACAAAATGCGTGTGTGTTTGTATATCACGCAAAAACTTTCGACAGCGGTGACAGATCCTCACGAGATTAGCATCGTTTTAAAGCTCGACCCTTTGGACGACAAATATCGAAAAATTGGCCCAAAACTTTAATCCTTTCACCCTAAACTGGTCAGTGTTCTACAAGGAGGGTTCGTTTTTTTTTGCGTCGCTATTTTTTCAAGTCATCGTATCGGTTAGATTGACTTCGCTTAATTTCAGCATTCCGAACTTTTAGTCGGGCGATGGAGATATCGGCAAAGACGTCACGCCAGGGAATTCCTATATTATACCACTTTTTTAAACACCTTTTAATTCCACACACCCGGACAACGCCGGGTATGGCCGCTAGTCTTTCATAAAAAAACACTGGCTGAAGTTTTTGAGGTCACTAAATACAGCAAATACTTTACTCAAATCGTTTCTTCCCTCTGATTGCCACACTCTGAAATTACCGCAGTGTTTTCTGCTTTCATAACCGTTAAAAGTTTAAATGTAATGTGAACAAATACTTCCTTGCCCAACTCCCCACAAATCTCTATTAGATTCGATCCCAAATAGTAACCCCTTACGAGTAACTGACAATATGCCTTGTTTGGGGTGACCAAGATGTATAAACAACATTTGGTGATGATTATTCAGACTTACTAGAAAGTCGCAAAATTCGAAAATATCCATCTGCTGACTGCCGAATGTCATTAATAGTAGCCAGAAACTTCCAAATAATCAGTCTTTATCTGAAAAATCCTGAACATAAAACAATTTTCCCAAAAGTAAACGGAGCGCGGGTTGATACGGCGCGAAACAGACTACATGGTGGAATGATAAAATTGTCGCCAGAAAAAAGACGACATGATTCCATTTCCATTTGACTAAAATCGGTTTTCTTTTTTTGTTATAGCCCATCTACTAGTTGGCCAGTTGTGTACAAATCCCAAGAGCGATAGGAGCCTTCTATCATGTCTGAAAGTGACACAATGTTCAACGAGCGAGATCGGAGATGGGCCGCTGTACAACTCATGCTCTCTACTGATCCCGAGTTATGACAACAGGACCATTGCCAGCACCATCAAAATGCAAATCTAGTCGGTTATGGTCTTTAGTCTGTTTTCAAAAGATGACAACATCATGCCACCTCACATCTTCGAAGTCGGCTTAAAAGTCAACACCAAAGTGTACCTGAATGTGCTGGAGAGCGTACTGACCCTCTGGTGCAATCAATTAGCCGCTGGCACACCCTGGGTGTGGCAGCAGGACTCTGCGCCGGCCCACAAGTCCGAATAGACTTAGGCTTGGTTTCAAAAGGAGTGCTACGACTTTGCACGTTTCTCTCACTGCCCCCTCCTCTACCGACCTGAATCCACTGGACTACTTCGTTTGATTATACATGGAGAACATCACCAACATGACCTCCCACAACACCAAAGCCAGTCTGATCGCTGCCATCTATCGCTATCCGCCGAGCTCCCGCCAGCGCTCGTGGGTAAGGCTTGCTCAGAGTTCCAGACTCTTATTGAGGCGGTGATTGAGGCTGAAGGCGGCTACATTGAATAGATCTCAGCTCTATTACACAGTCAAGTGTTGTTTTCTTTAATGCGACAAATTTATCGTTCCACATTGTAAAGCATTATTCCAAGCAATAATCAGGGAAAATATATTTTTAATAAAACGGTTAATATATGCTGCGTATTCGTCAACTTTGTTTTACGTATAAATATTTTTTCCTGTTGAAACATCCGGTTTTTCATTTGATAAGCAACAACATATTATCATCAGTCCTTGGCCCTATTTATGAAAGAGCATATTGTTTATATTTATTTAATTGATATGCTTCAGACAAATAGTTTAATC
This sequence comes from Euprymna scolopes, assembly GCF_053919585.1. Lineage (NCBI taxonomy): Eukaryota > Metazoa > Mollusca > Cephalopoda > Sepiida > Sepiolidae > Euprymna > Euprymna scolopes. The sequence continues at coordinate 125,309,304 of NC_136498.1, read as the reverse complement.
AATATTCCCATTATATTCATAATTACGGTCATTATATTTATCGGTCTTCTTCAAGGAGTTGTTTATAAACATAGGTGAATAATTATACGGGACTGTTGTGAGACTCTGTGTTTTCCATAGCTCAGAAGACGTACCAGCAAAGAGGAAGGCAGTGTTATAGAAACCGAGATTCTTAGCTGGTTCTCAGGAATTACATTGCTTGATAATATCTGAAATGACAACATCTGAAAGCCCTACGGCATGATTCCGATTAAGGCAGATGGTTTTGATATGAGAAGAGGGCTGTCGATATCACTCACGAAATTTGCTTTTGCAATAGAAGTCAACGGAAGTGATAGAGAGAAATTCTTATGATGAGAATAGCAGAGGCTCTGCACAATGATTTTTTTTTTACACAGTGATCACCACTTATCAAGGCCCGGAAGCCACTCAGGGATAAGGGTTATTGCAAGTACAGTACATTAGTGTGGAGATTTGATGAAGTGTTTACTTAAGGGGGCGGTTCATTAGGAATTTGTTAACGTTGGACTTGAAGACATCCAAGTTGTAGTCCGGTGGGAAGCAGGCAGACGGAACAGAGTTCCACAGGCGTGCAGTTCTAAGAAAGAAGCTTTGTTCATGGAATCCGCGTTTTGATTTAGGCACAGATAAAGAGTGGGGTAAATTTTTCAGAGTGGATTCAGCTAGACGGGTGTTTTTCGTGAAAGATTGGCGAGGGGGGGACCAGAGATTGGAGTTCAGACGAGCACCTGTCATGGAAATAAAGATAAAACAAAGATAGGCTCGCAACGTCTCTTCTGTGGGAGAGAGGTTGCAGGGTAGAGAAAAGGGCATCCCCCACTAAGCCACGAAGTCTATTTTGTACTCTGTCAAGGCAGGATTTTTCTAAAACTGGTCTTCACCTGGACCACAAATATAACCTTGTCAAATCTAATATATTAAAGCCCATATGTCTGTCTGTCTCTTTGTCTGTCTGTCTGACCATCTCCATATTTTCAAACTCTATCTCTCCCGAAAATAAAAGTTGCTGAGCGACGCTAGGGGTATTAAATACTTGGATTTTTCATGGACCGCTCTTTAATGGGTCTTTAGCCGATTAAGATTGTTAAGTGGTAAAAAAGGGTAAAATTTATAAATATTTTTATAAATTTTGAACATTCATCATAGTTTATTTTAATTTCTATTGTTTAAGCAGTTCACATGTTTCAATGGTATCGTTGTTACAGTGGTAACATTGTTACAGTGGTAACATTGTTACAGTGGTAACGTTTTAATCACTTCATATGTGAGTCATCTTGTTACAGTGGTAACGTTTTAATCAGTTCATATGTGAGTAATCTTGTTACAGTGGTAACGTTGTTACAGTGGTAACGTTTTAATCAGACCTCTGATATTGTAGGTACCACCAACATTCTTGGAAAATCCCTTGATCTTTGAAGCTCCTGGTTTGGAGCCGGGATTGAGGGAAATGAATCCCATTCCTTTCCAGAGAGACGTTCATAAACGAAATCAGAATTATTATTGTAATTATTATTATTATTATTATTATTATTATTATTATTATTATTGTTGTTGTTGTTATCATCATCATCATCATCATCATCATTATTGGCTCACAAGGAGCTTTCACACAGGTCTTCAGAGATCACTGTGGAGTTCACTGGGAGCTGAGTGACAACAAGACGCCCCAGGTTTCCAGTACTCTCCACCTCTTTTGATAACATTTGCAAATAAATTTGCATTATTGCAACAGCTGCTTGACATCGATTTGTCGTTGGGATTTGAGTGGCAATAATCCTCCCCAAGGTCCCAGTTCTCTTCGCACTTATTTGGCTGACGTCTGGTCAGTTCATCCGTCTTTCCTTCCTCCTTGACTCTGCTTGGTTATTTTGTTTCGCTCTTTTTTGGGGGGGAGGTGGGGGGGCGATGTGGCAATGGCGATAGGTTTGGGTTAGAGAACTTGTAGATATGCGGTTCCAGTGTTCTTGGTTCCATGTAGTGTTTCATGTTTTGACTTTGCAGCAGTTTGTCTGGCTCGCACTTGTTGCTCCTGTGTGTTAGTTTCCGCATTCAAGGGTTTTTCTTAATATTTCAGCTGTTTTTATGATTGTTGTTCGTTGTATTTTTCCAGTCATTCCTTTGATTCCAATTTCTCCCATTTTTTTTCAAAGTTTTTTGGGATTGTTCCTAGTGCTCCTAGTATTACAGGTATTATTTTGAATTTCTTCATCTCCATATCTCTTTCAGCTCTCTAGCTAGCTCTGTGAATTTGCTCTGTTTCTCCTTTTCTTTGATATTCAGCCTGTGGTCGGCTGGAACAGCAAAGTCTACGATTTGACATGATTTTTCTTTCTTGTTAATTATTACGACATCTGGTCTTCTTGCTTGGAGTGGTTTGTCTGTCTGTATGTCCATGTCCCATAGGATTTTGTGGTTCTCGTTTTCAAGTACTGTTGCGGGTTTCTGCTTGTACAATTTGTCTCTACGTTCAAAATGTAGTTGTTTGCATAATTCCGAGTGTACTACCCTCCCCACATGGTCGTGCCTGTTTTTGTATTCTTTTTGGGTCTGCATTCACTTACTATATGGTTTATTATTATTATTATTATTATTATTATTATTATTATTATTATTATTATTATTATTATTATTATTATTATTGTAACAAGGATATAGGTGGCCATAAGCTTCCCCAAGTCCCAGTTCCCCTCGCACTCATCCAGTAGTAAAATTGTAAATTTTGAATTCACAATAAATTTACTGTAAATTTTTTATTTACAATAAATTTAATTAAAAATTTCCAGTTATATTATTGCTCTATCTCGCATATTGAGCTTTTTTATCTGATTGAGATTGGCTTATAATTTATAATACTAATGTTTATATGAGTTTAGGTCTATTATACTATACTATCTGTAATCCGAAAGCGTCTCAAGATTTTATTTGCTGTGTATATAGAGAGAGATATACAGAAATATGGCAGAAAAAATATACACTAAGATAAATATTTTTCCTAAGATTAATATATGTTTTTTTTTTATATTTTCAGATAAAATAGTGAAATAACTTAGAGTATCTTATTAAAATTGCATCTAACAACGTTGAAGCATGCCATGAACCAAAGGAGCATCAGACCTATCAGAATTTCTGCAAGGACAAATCGTGTGTCAACAGGAGGGTAGTCTTAGTCAAAGCAAAAGGAACCTTTCAATAACCCATTCTTCTATTAATAGTGTTAATCTACAATTCACAAGAGAGGACAAAGAGTGCACAAAACATTATTCAGGTAGCCCCAAGCTCTCTGAAAAACCTTGCGTTTTGTGAAAAGAAATGAAGAGGATTTTCGGTGCAAAGCGTCATACATAGCAACACAAGCTGGTGTTAGTCCCAGAACAACTGCCAGGTATCTTCACAAGCTGAGATTCTTTGGTAGAGATGCAAAACGTAAATCAGTCCTGAGTCCTGCCATTATCAAGCGCAGAAAAAATTAGGTTCGAGAGAGGGTGGAGAGACCTATGACCTTTTGGACCAATGTGATTTTCAATGATGAGTCAAAATTTGCATTATTTCCCGACGGTGTAAATGTTTAGGTATAGAGGCGGCCCCAGCAAGAGTTTGACTTAAAAAACTGGAGCCAGCGCTTAAACATAAGGTCTCTTGGTTATAGTATAAGGTGCAATTTCGAGTGATGGTTGCTCAAACTTGAGGGGATTGCGAAGGGAACATGAATTCTGTTAAATATGTTTCAATATTACATGAAGGACTCCTACCCATATTCTGAAGTGCCAAAATAAACCAAATTAACTCCTTATTTGTGGAAGACGGGGCTCCCTTTCATTCTGCTAGTTGAGAATAGGATTAATTAACTTCCATGGCTAAGTGAGTCCTCGGATATAAAGCTAATTGAAAACCTTTGGGGCATATTAGACCGGAACTTCACAAAAATAAAAGGGAGCCATCTTCTAAGTCTGAACTTTTAGAATTAATCAACTGATCAATGCCATGTCTAGAAGGGCCCTAGCATTTAAAACAGCAAAGAGAACATCAACTAAGTATTAGTTATTAAATGTGTAACCATTTATTTTTTTAATTCTATTCTCTAAATTATATTTTACTTGAAATGAACTGCTTCTATGGGTGTCTATTCTTTTCTGTCATATCTGTATATATATATATATATATATATATATATATATATATATATATATATATATATATATATATATATATATATAAAATTACTTTGTTTAATCACATAAATTAATATATAAAGATATAATTTTATGCGTAAACCTTTCAGTATTTACTTCAACAGTGCTCGATGCATAGGTAGAGCTAAGTAGTAAATTATGAAAATATATATAGCAATTAAGCTACACAGAATATTCCGCGTTTCATTCTCGATAAGCCTGACGAATTCTCACCAGAATGAAACGCGGAATATTCTGGGTAGTTCAATTGCCGTATATTCATAACTTTCTATCTATCTATCTATCTATCTATCTATCTATCTATCTATCTATCTATATATATATATATATATATATATATATATATATATATATAAATATATATTTTATTTTTTAAAACAGTCATCTATGTACACGCGTGTTTCGAGGTAATTACCTCTCGTCAGCGTAGCTCAACTGTTTCTAGGGATCGAACGTCAGAAAAAAAAAAGAAGAAAAATGAGCTTCGAGGCGGAGCTAATATTAACCGTATTTATCGTTTGAAACAATAACAAATCTAAATTTATAAACGATAAAAATAAACAGTAAAATTAATCTAGGGTTTGTAGCCTAACGGTTAAGGCACCGGACTCTGGTAAACATGGTCTGACGTTCGATCCCTAGAAACACTTGAACTACGCTGACGAGAGGTAACGACCTCGAAACACGCGTGTATGTAGATTACTGTTTTAAAAAATAATAAATAAATAAAAATGTTATATACGTCCAAACAAATCAAAGGGCGACTTTCTAAGTAAATAAAAACAGAAAAATGAGCTTCGAGGCGGAGCCAATATTCACCGTATTTATCGTTTGAAACAACAATAATAACATATATATATATATATATATATGTATATATGTAATTTTTCATGGATATTTCTCCTTTGTGTTTAAGCATCAAATTATTTATATTCCTTTATTTCATATTTCATTTTAAGAACGTTTGGAATTTTTGGTGGAGGACGTCATTATCATTACGACCGGCATGATTAGCAAAAAAAAAAATTTTTTAAATAAGATAAAAAGACAATTTACTCTGAAATGAACGCAACACTAAATGTTAGAAATTCGAAAACCTTTAAATCATTGCCATTGAATGCCGAAGATATAATTTGCTCTCATATCGTCAGGTGAATTTAGTAGTTTTTGCTCTGCGATTGTTTGTCTATTATATTAGAGATAAGGCCGCATTCACTGAGTGTGGTGATGCGTGCTGCGTCTGACAAAGATATAATTATTTTGGTTGGTATTTCCGATTTGTGAAATATGCCCATTCATCATAGTTAGGTTTCTCGGTAAAATTGGTGAAGATGACACAACGTACAACGGTGTATTTATATTTATTAGATGAAGTACTTGTTCTACGCAGGGTCCTTCAGATTGTCGTTAACATAAATACATCTTTGAAACGATCTGCACAAAAGGGACTCGCTTTTAACTGCTGCATCATTATAGGCATTTCTTATTCTTCGTTCATTATCTACATGTTTTTAAAATCATTCCGATCAGGTTCTGATATTCATCCAGTCATCATAAACCTAAGTTTCGAAATACTTACAGTCAACAGGGGGTAAGTTTTAGAATTATTACATGCTGGTACCTTTGTAAATTCCTGCAGTTATAATGAGCTGTTTTTTTTTTAAGTATTCCAATTATTAATGGCAATGTTTTAAATATTCAAATTATTAATGGCTAATTAATAAAACAACGGGTTTCGAAATTTATTCCGCTGTTGTAACAGATTTAGAAAAGTCTCTTATCCAATTTTAGAACTTCTCCAATCACTGGGCTAACATTTTGAAAATCTTCTAGTTATTTGGGGCAGGTAATAAAACTTTGCTAATCACTGGAACAGTTTTTGAAACTCTCCAAGACATCAATAGGACTATGACAACAGCATATTCCTTTCCTTGTTTTGATTCCCAGGTATTGATATCCATTGGTATCATATATGTTTTTATGTAGAGTGATGTGATGTGGTTCTCGGTTGATTAATTGTGTCTAACTGTGTCGGATATATACTCGAGTGTACAAACAATGAAAAGAATATGCTGTTGTCACAGCTCTAGACATCAAGCCATTAAGGGCAAATTTTGAAAACTCTGTACTCATAAAAACATGTTTTGAAAATTGGTCTGTCATGAAGTCTGGTTTTGAAAAAACTCCAATCATTAAATATACGTTTTGAAAAAAATCCAAGTATTAAATGTGCGTTTTGAAAAAACTCCAATCATTAAAGGTACGTTTTGAAAAAGCTCCAATTATTAAATGTACGTTTTGAAAAAACTCCAATTATTAAATGTACGTTTTGAAAAACTCCAATCATTAAATGTACGTTTTGAAAAACTCCAATCATTAAATGTACGTTTTGAAAAAAAACTCCAATCATTAAATGTACGTTTTGAAAAATCTCCAATCATTAAATGTACGTTTTGAAAAAAGCTCTAATCATTAAATGTAAGTTTTGAAAAAAACTCCAATCATTAAATAATTACGTTTTGAAAAAACTCCAATCATTAAATGTACGTTTTGAAAAATCTCCAATCATTAAATGTACGTTTTGAAAAAAGCGACAATCATTAAATGTACGTTTTGAAAAAAAAACTCCAATCATTAAATGTACGTTTTGAAAAAAGCTCCAATCATTAAATGTACGTTTTGAAAAAAGCTCTAATCATTAAATGTACGTTTTGAAAAATCTCCAATCATTAAATGTACGTTTTGAAAAAGCTCTAATCGTTAAATGTACGTTTTGAAAAAAATCCAATCATTAAATGTACGTTTTGAAAAAGCTCCAATCATTAAATGTACGTTTTGAAAGGCCTCCTGTGATTGAGGAGATGTGGTTCAAAACTCAGATCGATCACTTTTATTCGTCAGCAATAGGGAAGTGAAGATGGCTTAATGGTGATCAATAGAGACTGACAAGCTGGATGTGCGAAGTTCAAGTCCAGGTTGTGTCACAGAAACTCTTTCACTTATGTACGTTGGCAACCTTCACGTCGTCCCTCCTGTAAGTACTAGATATCCCTCTAGAAAGAATTCTAAATAGAAAGATATCGGAGAAACAAATGCCAACAAAATCGTCATGAATGTTGGTCAACAAACAACGTCAATAATTATGTGGTTCTATTAAATTTATAAATAAATAAATATCGAAGTTTCATGAATTGTGTATAACTCGCTCGAGGGTCTTCCAAATTGAATGACCGAAAGATACGAAATAGTAATCTTTCTAAGGTGATCCTATATACCTATCTACCTATGTACATTCTAGCATGGACACAAAATGCAGTGAATTGTCTCTCTAACGGCTGGTTCTATTTCTGAACATCCGCAGGTACTTGTCGCTTTTGTGTATTTTTCAGTACAGTTTATTTCAATTAGGATCCTGACGACCTGTCGTATAAAACATAAAATACAAATAAGCAATGCGGGCAATTCCTATAAAAACTTGAAAAAAAAATTGGGCTTGTTTCAATTAAACAAAAATTTTATTTCGTTTTCTGTATAAGTTTAAAAATGAATACATAAACTAAAATTACTCTGTTGCGTCCTGTATAACTCAGTGTACATATATATATATATACTAACGAGGTAAGGCGGCTTCGGCAGGGCAAAAAACACGCTTAAATATATTTTAATTTGTCCAGACTTCGTATATATTCTTAACGAGTCGTGATTTCAAAAGTAAAAAAGTTTGGGATGCCATCAGCTATAATCAAAACTGAAAGCAAAGTTGTAACATTCAAAGCCAGAGACGTTGCAACTGTGCCAACGTGACACGCATATAAACTACTTTTAAAATAACTACAAAGAATGTATAAAATAAATAAGGATTTTTTTCAATTTTCACCCGTTTTTGACCCCTTAAAACCTATTTTAACCGGTTAAAGATCCCCCCCAAAAAAAACGGTCCGTTTAATTCCAATCATTTGAGACCCTTAGAGCCGCTCTTTGACTTTTCATTTGGGCATATACACAGTTTGAAAATAAGAATACAGACATACATAGTGAGTGTTATATATATATATATATATATATATATATATATATATATATATATATATATATATATATACTAGCAAAAGTACCCGTTGTTGACTGGTTTCAAGAACAGCCTACAGAAAATGGACTCTGATTTATGAAGGTATGATAGGTTATGAAAAGGAAGGTCTGTAAAGAGATAGCTTCCACCGTGGGGGTAGCAAAACCAAAGCAAAATATGAGGAAAGTAAAAATAAAATAGATAACCCCCATAATTTAATATATCATACCTGTTCACACTGAAGCACTTATCACAATATTCTGTGGATCTATATTAAAAAACCCTGTTAATCTTTGTGACATATTTCAATTCTATGGAGGTCAGGCGCGAACGAACACCCCGTAATTTTATCATACCATATTTCTTCAAACTGAAACATAATTATCAAAGTATACTTACACAGATAGATATGAAAAGTTTTTATTAAAATGTGTGCCTATTTCCATTCTATGGAGGGCGCGAACACAGACCTCACAATTTTATTATACCATCCCTATTTAAGTTAAAACATACTTATCAAAGTATTATGTACATCTATATCAAAAACACTTGTAAACTTTTTTTAAAAATTTTTTTTTTCCATAATTTGTGGACGAGGCGCGTACGCAAACCCCACAATTTAAATGAATCATCATTATGCCAGATCAAACATACCCATTTCTGTGTCTCGATACATCTTCTATCATTATATGCGATCAGTTTTCTATAATAGTCAACCATATAGGAGCCTATTCGTGACCAAGTATTTATTTGCTCCTCCACCGAGCAAATTAGGCACAAGGCTGATTTTTGATGTGAGGAGTGAAGGGGGAATAGGGACCAACTCCCCGGGGAGTAGGGGAGCTGGATAGTGTGTATTTATTTGTTTCCCCACTGAACAAATTAGGCACAAGGCCGTTTTTTAATGTGGAGAGAGAGGGTAGGGGAGGGAAAAGGGGACCATCTCCCGATGGGTGGGAAATGGGAGTTGGATAGTGGCAATTGGTATGGAGGGTTGCCCCTACATTGACCAAAGTCTGATATGTGGGGTCGCCTCCACATAGGGTCTTAGCTTGCAGTATCTGCCGAAACAGGGTATTACAGATACTACACTTTGATCTTGGCCCGAAGGCCACGAAGGTGGCCTGGTATTTATTTGCTCCCCCACCGAGCAAATTAGGCACAAGGCCGATTTTTAATGTGAGGGGTGAAGGGGAAATGGGGACCAACTCCCCGGGGAGTAGGGGAGCTGAATAGTGACAATTGGTATGAAGGGTTGCCCCTACATTGACCAAGGTCTTATCTGTGGGGGCGACCCCACATAGGGTCCTTACTTTCAGCATCTGCCGGAACAGACACTAAACTTTGATCTCGGCCAGAAGGCTACGAAGGTGGCCTATTCGCGACCAGACACACACACAGACGTTCAGCTTTATAGATATATATGCTCTTGCCCAATAGATGGGCTTGTGTCTTGATTTAATCGAGCACAGAATTCTCATTTGCAATTCTGTTATTCGATAGCGGAAAACAAGTCTCGTTGTAAACTTCTATCCTTTTCCCTATTCTTTTGTTACTTACTTTAAACTAAGGTCTACTTTTATTTAAAAAGAATTCTTTAATTTCAGGACTGACTGAGATGACACAAGTGAGATTGCGACCGATTTCAGATCGCACAACGACTTTGAACCAGCACAACCGGACTTCACTTAATCATTTCTTACCAACTTCCACCATTACTGATCATCACGGTGTTTTCTCAAAGTCTATATTACACTCATTAACCCTAATTCTTGAGTGGTCCTTGGGCACTGAAAAGCAGCGAGCCCCTAGTAAAAAAAGACTGACTTCAATACGCCAAATTTTGACGTTGTCTATTTATACAGCAACGCATCTAACGTTTCTCTCCATTTTATTCAAGGCCCTAAAAACAAAACTCTCCCAACAAAATAGCTTCCATATTGTCGACGAACTTCTACTTTTGTCCTGTTGCTGCAATCTTGCATCCTTATGCCTGTTTTACAAGTACTTTAATGAAATTCCTACAAGCAGCAAAATTCCACCCCTTTTCTAGTAAGGTCTCGGAAAAACTTCCATTCAAATAGTTTATCTTCTGAACCGTTAGACTTTGGAATTCTCTCCCTGTTTCGTTCCTCTCTAACTCTACTGACATGAAAAAACTTAAATGTAATGTGAACAGACGTCTCGCTACTCTAAGATTGTTTTACATGATAGTCCCCACTTATCAAGGCTCGGAAGCAACTCGAGCATAAAGGCTATTGCGTGTACAGTAATCAATGGGATAATATCGTAGTAATCGTTAGTAATGGAGATCTAATAAAGTGTCTTACTTAAGGGGTCAGTTTATCAGGAATTTTTTTATGTTGGACTTGAAGACATCCAAGTTGTAGTCAGGTGGGAAACAGGCAAACGGAACAGAGTTCCACAGGCGTGCACTTCTAAGAAAGAAGCTTTGTTCATGGAATCTACGTTTTGATTTAGGCACAGATAAAGAGTGGGGAAAATTATTGACAGTGGTTTCAGCTAGAAGGGTGTTTTCCGCGACAGATTGGCGAGGGGGCAGAGATTGGAGCTCAGACAAGCACTTCCCATGGAAATAACGATAAAACAGACTCGTAACGTCTCTTCTGTAGAAGAGAAGCTGCAGGGAAGAGAAAAGGGTATCCCGCACTAGGCCACGAAGTCTATTTTGTACTCTGTCAAGACAGGATATGCCGTTTTTAGCAGCTCCTGTCCAGATGTGGCATCAGTACTTTATCCTTGGACGTAATTGCATCAGCCGAGAGATATCTTCTGGGGCGGTAGAATGATCCCACCATTTTCCCAGCGACCCCGCCAACAGACTTTTCACTGCCTACTGTTAGACATTGTTCCAAATATTAGCGCTTTATGACCAGGTTTTTTGTTTTTTTTACATAGGCATAACCACTTATCAAGGCCCAGAGACCACTCGAGGATAAGGGTAAAGATTGTATAGTAGTCAATTGGACAATATAGTAATCGTTAGTAATGGAAATTCGGTAAATTTGTTAACTTAAGTGGAACGGCTCATCAAGAACTTATTTATGTTGGACTTGAAGACAATTATATTGTAGTCAGCTGGAAAGCGGGAAAACGGAAGACAATTCCACAGGCGTGCAGTTCTAAGAAAGAAACTTTGTTCATGGAATCTACGTTTAGGTTTAGGCACAGATAAAGAGTGGGGGGATTATTGATAGTGTTTTCTGCTAGACGGATGTTTCTTGTGAAAGTTTGGCGAGGGGGAACCATAGATTGAAGCTCAGTCGAGCACTTGCCATGAAAATAACGATAAAGCAGAGACACACTCGCAATATCTCTTCTGTGAGATAGAGGTTGCAGGGAAGAGAAAAGGACATCTACGAGGCTACGAAGTCTTTTTTGAACTCTATCAAGGCAGGATAAATCCTTTCACTAAATACACTAAATACGGAGTTACAACACGCCTTGTTTGGGGGTGAGAAGAGTTTTGAAAAAATGAAGGTATTTGATGACGTATGAATCTTAGAAATGCATTAGTTCTTTCACTACAACCTTTTTTAAGGAATAAAAACAGAAAAATTTAGAATCTGCAAACAAATACAAAATGGTAGGATTATAACAATGTTCATTTGAAAGATTACGCAAGTGGAATGTTAACCTTGGGTTTTACTTTCAACGGCCTCGTAAGCCTCCAGACCGAAGTGGAATGGAGCCGCAACTGGATGGTAACATTAAATGCTAGTAAGACCAAACCGCTCCCCTTTAACAATTACAAGACGCCTCTCCAACCACAGATATCCATGACATATAACGCCCTACCTGATAATTCTTCTTTCAAACGCCTCGGCCTAACATTTGCGGGCAATATGAACTGAAACAAATACATTGCGGACATTGCAAAGGCTGCTGCAAAGAAGGTAGATTACATCTATAGAGCTAGAAGACTACTCACACCTGAGAGTATCCTGTACCTCTACAAGGCCACCATTCGCCCATGAATGGAGCATTGTTGCCACATCTGGGTTAGTGCATCTGGATAGGTCTAAAAAGAGTTTTCAATCTAATAGGTCCCACTTTGTCAACTAAGCTCCAGCCCCTGTCCCATCGATGCAATGTTGCATCTCTGTGCCTGTTTTACAGATAGTTTAATGGAATGTGCTCTGATGAACTCGCTGCACTTGTGCCCTCCCCGTCATATATATCCCTGACAAACCCGCTTAGCAAGAAAATCTCACCCCTTTAATACTCTAATAGCTTCTTCCTTCGATCAGCTAGACTTTGGAATTCCCTTCCTGCTACATGCTTCCCTGACTGTACTGATATGCAGAAGTTTAATTGTAACGCATACCAACGTCTTGTTAATCTTTTCTATGCATGGTCCCAAATAGTAGCCCTTTCCGTCCAAATCTTTCTTATTTTATCCTTTAGTTCTCACACTTATTGAGCGATGTTTCTGACAAAGGGGAAAAAATTATATTTTCTGGGTGGGAATCTTTTCACATTGCACTAATTGACTAGGTTTCACCTTTCAATAAGTCTTTAAAAAAATTTCTTTGTTGGTTTTTTTATATCAAGTGGATTCATGCACTGTCTGGAGCGATTCCCATTTAAAAAATAACTCATTTAAAGTAAACTAGCCTAGGTGTCCGGCGTAGCCTGTGTATTTGCATGTGTGTTTTGAGCAAAAAAAAAAAAAAAGTGGTAGTAGGCAGGCAAGCTCGAACCCGTACCGCGAATAGGAAAAGAATGTGAAAAAAAAAAACCCTAGAAACGTGACATCTTTGCTTTTGCGACCTTCACCAAACCGGAAGTGACGAATGTTTAAATTAAGGCTAGAAAAGAGGGGATGGCTTTCGAAAATATCAGCGAAAAAAGCGACCCCTCCCTGTAGAAAAGTGTCCAGTTGAGGGTTAAGGAATTAATGTTTTTAGCCAATCTTTCGATATTTGTCGTCCACAAGTGGGGGGGGGGGCTCAAAAACATTATCAATCTCATGAAAATCTGTCGCCCAAGTCGGAATTTTTAGGCAGACATACAAACATACATGCATACATACATTTAAACAGAAAGGTGAGAGTTATGGAGATGGAAGTATCGAATCAACATGAAATATCTTCATCTGAATTCGGCAACCAAGCGCTTCACAGTTTTACATGCCAAATACCTTCCTTCTTCTAAGACTGCTACAAACTTGGGACTAAAGCGTTTTCACAGAATACGAAAGAATTTATTTATTTATTCAACAGGATTTTCCATTCATTCCCCTTATAATGAGTCACGGCTTAGTACTTATGCGAAAATCACTGAACCATTAAGAAGAGAGAATAAGAAAAGGAAGAAGGGGGTTGAATACTTGACAAGTAACATGTTGTGCAAGTTTTTCTTTTATCTGCGTGATAATATAATAATACTGATGTCAGAATTGTGAAATCACAAATAATAGAAAAACTATCGGAAACAATGCTAGGAATTTAGTCAAGAAGTACCAAATAGAGAAAATTCGAGGAAATAATAGCGCAACTAAAAATGGAAGAGACACGAGAGGAAACTGGCTTTTCCGTTCGTTCACGAATCATTATTGCACTGTCATAAAAGTTTATGCAATTTGACGAAATTTTGTTTATATCAGTCTCTCTCTTTCTCTGTATATATATATATATATATATATATATATATATATATATATATATATATATATATATATATATATACACGAGCAAACAGTTAATAAAACATGTTAAAAACACTTTGAAATGAGTTAAAAACATATTTAATCTGAAAAGGAAGCACTAGATAAATGGATAGTCCTTAATCCGCGGAGTTTCGAAGAAGTACTTTCCTTCTCATCAGAGGGTAGGAATTAGCAAAATGCGGGATCGGATTTTGCATGCAGAAGTATTTGATGAAACAACAAGTAAGTCAAAGATCTTACTTGAAAACAAAAAAAGTGAAGCAGAGGGAATATGGTGAAGAAAAGGGTGATTACACATGAATGGATAGTCTGGTGGAAGATAAATAATCCAGTGAAGGTAAAATCCAAATGTATAACTTCAAGAAAGTTAAATGAATTTCCATTTGCACAACTAAAATCCAAGGAATTCCCGTGATTGGAAGAAGATGGTCCATAATAATCCAAAGGCAGAAATCCATGGAATAATTCACAAAAATGTGTACAAGGAAAAAAGGAAAAAATTCCAATAATATTAATAAAAGAAAAATAAGAAATGCTTTTCACTCTACTTCAGAGACATATATATATATATATATATATATATATATAGTAAGTTATTAAAATATTTATGGCAATTAAGCTTAATTGCCATCTATATTTTTATAACTCACTACGTAGCTCTACCTATGTATTGAGCACTGTTTGAAGTAAATACTTAAAGTTAACGCATAAAATAATACTTCCGTATATTAATTTATGTGATTAAATGAAGTAGTCATATATATATACATACATGTGATATATATATATATATATCACATGTATGTATATATATATATATATATATATATATATATATATCACATGTATGTATATATATATATATATATATATATATATATATATATATATATATATATATATATATATATATATATAAAAGGTTATGTATATATATATATGGTCGAGTGGGAGAACTGCCGACGGTCAACACGACGGTTCTATGTTCAATCCTTGGCTTGGGAGAGATGTTAGTCTGGCGGCACTGATGAGTTGTGATACAACGAAACAGGACTGTATGTCGATGACTACAAATATATATATATATATATATATATGTATATATATATATCTATCAAAGAATGAGAGTTCCTATAGAAACGTTGTTTTAATTTGAATAAAATAAAATACGCATCAAGTGCGCTTGAAAGCCAAATCACAACGTAATATTAGGAAAATAAACAAATATTTTACTTTTTTGAAATTTATCACAAATATATTTCACAGGTATACTCCATCTTCAGTGGGTTGTCTCTTCTTTCTTTCTTTTCTTTCACCTTGCCATATTGTAAATTTGGAGAAAGAAGTCTGTTTGCAAAGAGCCGCGCGTTGTTTTTAGCGGTTGTATTTTGAAGTGTTTGAAATGTGCGTGACCAACGCGAGAATAACGTCAAAGAATGAGAGTTCATAGAGAAACGTTGTTTTTATTTTAATAAAATAAAATACGAATCAAGTTTATTTATTTATTAATTTTAAGTAAATTCTTAAGAGATTTATTCGTTTTCTCTACCCTGTTATCATTTTAAAGGTTATTTTTACAATGACTCAATCTTCTTCAAATACGCCTTATCGAACTCAGGAATCTGTATGTCAAACTCTGTAATATGTACGAAGTTGCTTTAATCGGTAAATTTATATTAAATAAAACATAACTTTATTTTAGATAAGGGTTAACTTTTTTACACCACAAAAAGCATATTTATAATAATAATAATAATAATAATAATAATAATAATAATAATAATATATATATATATATATATATATATATATATATATAATCACTCAATAAATAATAAACACAAAAACATAAAAATAATTTCATTTCAATTACAAATACATTTGAATTATAACAGCTTTATCCATTCCCCAAAGAACAAAAATTGAATTATATTGCTTTCTAAGTTATATGACGTCATAACGTCTCACCCACTTTATTTTACAATATTATATACATGTTGGATGCTAACGGCCTGTTTCGTTGTAAGATATAACAAAGAAATCTTTTTCACGTCACAAACACAAGTATATCTTCAAATATTGTACTGGTATTTTATTTTCTTCAAATTATGTATCTCAAGGAAATCTTGAAATAAAGAAAAAATTGTAATAAACATATAATTAGGTTTGTTATTTTGTCATCTCCATCTTTATGTATATAGGCATGGATTTGTGTATTTTAATAAATTATAAATAACTAGCGGGGGTACCCGGCATTGCCCGAGTGTTTGTTTCCGGGACGGGGGGGGGGAGTTTTAAAAAATGTTATGGTAGGTAAGTAGGAAGGATCAAACCCGGAGTCATGAGTAAAAGTAGGAAAATAAAGTGTGAAAAAAACAAAAAAAAAAACAAACATCTGCAACGTTAACAGTTCGGCCACCAAGAAAAGTCCATTCCAGTTGTTTAGGAAAAAAAACAAAAAAAAACGACTACGGTAGGTCGGCGCGAACGTGAAAATATAATGTGAATTGTCCAGCACGCTAACCACTACGCCACAGAGCACTGCAGCTTAGTTTAGTGATTTTAAATAACTTCAAATGAAAGAACTACGAAGCCAAACCGGTGTTCTCTTCTCAACTGTTCCATGTGAACGATCCCCAAACGGTGTTAAGTGGTGGCAGGGGGAGGAGGAATTTATTAGAGAGAAAATATTTTACCACTTCCATTGATCTTAACCGATTTTGACCGTGACTTCTCAACAGAAAAAGTATAGAAATCTAAGATTATCGAGGAATTTGAGAAATAATAAGCCTATAACACACCTCAGATATTGTTCTGCCGTTTGTGCATATTATATTTGCATGAAATATCTTGATTTTTAATCCTATTAAGGTCAAAATCAGACGAGAAAAAATGAGTTCATTTTATTTATATAGAGATAATAAATTAAAAATAATATATAATAGAATAGGTGTTTAGAGTAATATTTTAATAGTATTACTATTCTTATTATTATTTGTTGACTTATATATGCATGCAGTGTGCTTTAGGGAAAATTCGCTTTTACGATCATATTTATGGTTCCTACCTTGGGATAGTGTTTTACACCAATTGAGAACTTTTTTCAGATCCTAAGCATTATATTCGGCATGATCCATTTTGATCCATTTTGATCCATTTTGAATTTTGGAAAGGCGTAATGGAAACATTAAATATATTTATAGCTTCTCTTCCAATTTTCGGATTTTAATCACGTCAAAACGCACTTTATTTCCTTTTGGTAGATTGATTGTTGCTATTACTTCTGATGAGTTAAGGGCAAAATAGATTCAGTAATTGATATAATAATTAAGTGGTTGATTTTGTGCTACGAAACAGATACTGTCAATAATTGTAAATATCAACTGAATTAAAGGAATAAATTGTAACACACACACATACATACACACACGCACACACACACACACACACACACACACACACACACATATATATATATATATATATATATATTTCTTTGAAAAAATATTTTATTTCCTTATAATATATATCAATCCTTATTTAAAAAGCTCAATGTAATTACAGAGCAATATAATGAATGAATGACAAAAGTTTATATTCCAAATTTCATAATGTTGACCATCTTACAATTTATTTTTTTTAGGCTGCGCGTTGTTTTACAGAGAAGATAGTTTAGAAGTTGTTTTTGAGCATGAAAAAAGGAAAACTGTGTAAACCCTCTAAGCGACACTGATCCAACGGGAAATAGTCTTGAAAAAAAAAAAAAAACAAGAAGAAAAAATGCATTAGAAGGCGAATCATGGTTATTTACATGTTAACGCGTATGTAAACGTATGTAACGGTATATGTCCACACGGGTTCATTTTAATGAATCTAAAGTTCATTATTTATTGATTTTTTTTTTTTAGTTTTATGTTTTTATTTATATTTAATGTGGTTTTGGAAAAGCTGCTAGATATTTAACTTGTGTGTGTGTGTGTGTGTGTGTGTGTGCGCGCGCGCGTGTGTGTTTTAAGATCACCAACAATTTTAGATCAGTAGTGAATCTCCTATAGAATACCACAGTAGACTACAGCATTACGTGATCCCAATTTGGAAAGCATCTTGTCGGTCAAGTATTGAACTCGTGCACTATACTGATGCCAGCATAGAAGTAAATTCTGACACACAAACAAATAAAAATAAGCGCATCTTTCAATTGATGTCTTAAGACTCCATAATGATACAGAGTGTAACTTTTGTCAATTGCAAACTTAGGATGCATACCAGGTGGAGCGCAAATTGAGCCTGATTAACTACCATAGTATACCGAAGCATCACGCGATTCCATTTAAAATAAGGAATTGTAATTATACAAGATAATGATTTTAGCGTAAGAAAAAAAAAGTCTGTCAAAAAAACATTAAAAGAAGCAAATAGGACTGATGTTTTTTACCGGCAGTTCAGCAGATTTAAAACGCAAAAAGAAAATGAACTCGAACCAAACTCAGGGTTAAACTATTCACGAGTACGACTTAATCATGTCAACTCTTACTGGAAAGCTGGGGAAAAAAGTATTTTCAATCCGTCTTTAATAGAATTAACGCTGAGAATCCGCGAATCATTCAAAAAGGGTCATTTTGAATTTATGAATATTTTAAATATATTCTTATTTTCAATTTGTAATGAAAATGGCACAAGAAAATATTAATATAAATATTGTAGAATGAGAGGTGATTTGGGGTGGAAGATACAAATAGTTTTGAATGTGGAGAAGAAAAAAATGATATTTACGAGTAAGCGTAAAGCATTATTCCATAGTACAACACGTTGGATATAGTCTCGAACCAACATCGGAAATAAGCGGTATATATATATATATATATATATATATATATATATATAGTAATTTATAAAATATATATGGCGATTAAGCTACACTGAATATTCTGCGTTTCATCCAACTATAGGATTCGTCAGGCTTATGCGCGAATTCTGTCGTTGCTTCTTGTTTTTATATATGTTGAGGACTTCTAGTTGGCCAATCAGCTTTCTAGTATCCACCGCGCCCCCTCCCATCAGCCAATGGGCATGCATTTTATCAAACAAAGGATCTGTTTTAGAACTAGGTTAGTGGTTTTAGGTGGCCGTTCTCCTTTTTTTTTTAATACATATAAATATACCTATGTGTACACAATAATGCACATACATATACATATATATATATATATATATATATATATGTATGTGTGTGTGTGTGTGTGTGATCGTTTATGTATATTCATGTTTATTTAATTTAGTTATTTGTTTGTTTTCTATTGTTATTGTTAGTTTTAAAGCTATTTTGTATCGCTATCCTAGAGTAAGTTTTATTTTGTGAACACAGTTGTTTGCTATTTCCCGCCTACAATTTAATATATTTTGAGGTTCTTTAAAGTACAGGATAGAAAATTTTTCATGGAGGCATAATTTACATGGGTCGTCTAAATGTCTGCATGTGGTAGCTTGTCTCATTATTTTCCATTCGACTACCGGCGAATGTCCGCTTTCTTTGAGTTCCCAGTATTTATTCGCTAGTGTTGTTTTTATACGGTGTTTTTTATTTTTGAATGTGCTTTTGTGGTCATAGTATCGGGTTTTGAAATCTAAGGAAGTCATGCCTATGTAATATGTCTTGTTATTCGGGTTTTCTTTCGCAAATATTGTTGCTTGATAAACTACGCTTTTTGTTAGACATTTATTTTGGACTGGGCAAAGTGTGCGGTGTTTACAATTGCATTTATCTTGTTTGTTATTAGTATTTTTATTTATGGTATGGTTGTTCTTGTCCGGGGTTGGTTTGTTATTATTATTATTATTATTATTATTATTATTATTATTATTATTATTATTATTATTTCTGCTAGTGTTGGTTTTATTTCTGTCATGGTGTCTACTTTTTTATTGTTTATTTTGTTGTTGTTTACATTGTTTTCATTTAGTATTTTGTTATTATGTGCCTTAATTATCATCTCTAAATTTTCGCAACAACTGTAAGATAACTTCAAGGTATTTTTATTGAAGATTTTGTGTAAGGGGTTGGTTGCGGGAAAGTGTTTTTCAATAAGATCTAGAAATTTCTTGCCAAGTTTTGTTATTAACATTTGATTGTATGGGGCCGTATACCAAATTATAGTTCTTTTTCTTCTATTTTTAATTTTATTATAGTTGTTGGTGTTTTGTTGCTTATATTTGATATCGATATTTTTGTATCCACTATTTTTTAGGGCTGTTTCGTAAATATTGGATGACCTGTTAAATGCATTTTCGTCGCTTGAGTTATTACTGAGTCTACTTACGATCGAGATAGGAATATGTTTTATAATTGATGGTGGGTGGTTGGACTTAGGGTTTACGTAAATTGGAGTAGCGTTATCTTTTAAGTATGGTTCATATGTGTTTTTATCTAAGTTTAACGTGACGTCCAGGAAGTTTGTTATTTTTATGTTAGCTGATATGTCCGCTTTTAGGCCTAATTTTGTCATTTCTTTGTGTATGATTTTCTTAAAGTTTTCTCCCTTGACTTTGTTGGAGTTTTTTTATTATAGCTAGTCCGTCATCTCTATATAGGCCGATATCCGTAGTATCGAATATGCTTGTGAGGGTATATAGAATGAATAATCCCACAAGATCTGATGCCTCTGCAGAGTCTCTGGCACCCATCGCCAAATCGAACGAATTTTTCATTTTAGTTTTCATCCATTGGTTATTGTTATTTATTAGAACTGATTTTCTACATTTTTTTAATCATGTTGATTTCCTCTGAGGATATATCAGTGTATGACTCGGCAAATTCTAGGGCAATGTTAAAAAATTCTTCGGATATCGAGGGATAAATGTCTATGATGTCAAACTGTATGAACGTACATTTATCTTTGTTTTCTATATTTTTAAACCAGGTGATTGCTTCGGTAGTATTTGCCCACTGGTTTGGATATGCAGAAAGAATAAGCACCTAATTGACAATATTGTTGCTGGCTTGGAAATTACGTCAAGCGATTTGGTGTGGAAACGACCGGAAATAAATGCCATTCTTTCAACTGAAAAAAAAAAAACACGTGTGTAATTTCTTTCTTTTCGTATTGTAAAACTCTACATACAAAGTACAAATTAGAAAAGAGGTATTATGTCACATTAGGAGGGAAATACATAGATTAGTGAGAGATGGGTTAATAGTCCAGTAAATTTCCAAGTATGGTAAATTAAAATCAAATAAAATGATGGCTTTTCAAAGAACTGACGGCCAGTATGCGAGCCTACTAGACCTTTTTCTCACAACTTGCCCTGAACTATGTTCAGTTTCTGTTCTGTCGCATCTTGGATCTTCCGACCACTCTGTTGTATCAATTAAGATAAAAATGAAATGTAATAAGTCCCCAGACGTACCTCTTCATCGTACAGTATATCGATACACTAAGGCTGACTGGGATAGCTTCCGTACATTTATATCTGATCTACCTCTGCATTCCATGTTTAAAAAGGATGTGTCCTCTATAGTATTAGACCTAACTGAATGGTTAATTGTAGGTATTGACCATTTCATACCCTCTAAAAAGTTTCAGCCAAAACCTAACAGCCAGCCATGGTTCTCTCCAGAATGTGCTGCTGCCATTGCGCACAGAAATCACTTTTTCCACTGCTTCAAACGTAATAGATGTATGGAAACTAAAGCCGCTTTCAGGACTGCCAGCAACCATTGTAAGAAAGTAATAAGGAACGCAAGAGAGTTGTATGCTCAATCTGTTAAGTCCAAAGTAGCTGAGCAGCGGCTTGGTTCCCACCAGTTTTGGCAAATAGCAAACAGAATCCTGAACAGAAGCGTGTGCTCCATCCCAACTATTATCAATGGACCTGAGGTAATCTCGTCAGCATCAGACAAAGCCAAACTCTTTGTCAAGAACTTTGCAGCTAATTCTGCCCTTTGCGACCAAGACCGCCAACCCCCAATATTTCCTCCTGTATCAGAAAACACGCTATGTGATATACGTATATCTGTACGTGATGTTGCCAAGCTAATCAAAAACCTCGATTCCAGTAAAGCAACTGGCCCTGATGGTATTCCAATTATAGTACTCAAAAAACTTCAACCTGAACTAGCGCCCATACTTACAAAACTGTTTAAACGTTGTCTTAAGGAGAATAGTTTCCCATCTCCCTGGAAAATCTCATCAGTATGCCCTGTATTTAAGAATTCAGGTGATCACTCACCCCCCTCTCAGTACAGGCCAATAAGTCTCCTGTGCGTCATGAGTAAGTTGCTAGAATCTGTGTTAAATACAGAAGTAATCAAACATCTCAACAAAAATAACCTTCTTAGTGACACTCAATATGGTTTCCGTTCTGCTAGATCTACAGCAGATGTCCTTACAGTTATATCGCATAGGATTAGCGAATCTCTCGACGGTGGCAATCTTTCTAGGGCAATTGCTCTTGACATATCTAAAGCCTTTGATAGGGTATGGCATAAAGGTTTACTTCATAAGATCGCTAGCTATGGTATAGCTGGAAAAGTCTTCTCAATTATTAAATCATTTCTTTCTGATAGGTTCATAAGAGTAGTAGTTGAGGGGCAAAAATCAGAAGCTCACAGTATTAATGCCGGTGTCCCTCAGGGATCCATCCTGGGCCCAACTCTTTTCCTGATCTACATTAATGATCTTCCAAATCATATCCTTACATCATTTGTAGACATTTATGCTGACGACACTACCATTTATGGTAGCACATCTAAGACAGTAAACGACCAAGTTCTCTCCAATTCTCTCTCCTCTGATCTTGAGCACGTAGTACAATGGGGAAAGGAGTGGCTGGTTACTTTTAATGCATCTAAAACCAAGCTTCTCTCTTTACATCATCAACATTCTAATCCACATTTGTCATCAATTGAAATGAATGGCTCTCGTCTTCAGGAGGCCTCAAGTTTTGACAAGCTTCTGGGCTTGACCATTACTCCTGATCTTAAATGGAACACGTATATCAAATCTGTTGCCAAGGCCGCTGGAAAAATGGTGGGATCTTTCTATCGATCCAGTAGATATCTCACTGCTGATGCTATTCTCTATCTATATAAGAGCCAGGTACGTCCAAGGATGGAATACTGTTGCCACATCTGGGCAGGAGCTGCTAGAAAGGACTTGTCCTGCCTTGATAGAGTTCAAAATAGACTTCGTAGCCTCGTAGGAGATGTCCTTTTCTCCTCCTTGCAACCTCTATCTCACAGAAGAGATGTTGCGAGTTTGTCTCTGATGTATCGTTATTTTCATGGAAAGTGTTCGACTGAGCTTCAATCTATGGTCCCCCCTCGCCAAACTTTCACAAGAAACACTCGTCTAGCTGTAAACACTATCAATAATTTCCCCCACTCTTTATCTGTGCCTAAACCTAAACGTAGATTCCATGAACAAAGCTTCTTTCTTAGAACTGCACGCCTGTGGAATTGTCTTCCGTTTTCCTGCTTTCCGGCTGACTACAATATGGTTGTGTTCAAGTCTAAAGTAAATAAGTTCTTGATGAGCCGTTCCATATAAGTTATTAAATTTACCAAATTTTCATTAGTAATGATTACTATATTGACCAATTTCTACTGTACACTCTTTAACCCTTATCCTTGAGTGGCCTCTGGGCCTTGAAAATGTGGTGATGCCTTTGTAAAAAAAAAAAAAAAAAAAAAAGAACTATATAATTTAGCATGCAATTAAAAAAAAAAACTTAATAAACCCAGCTTTTTTTAACATTTAAAGAAGGTATATTATTCCATGCATTTTGTGTTATAAATATACATGTATAGACAGTATTTAATTTAAAAAAATATATGACAATTAAGCTATACAGAATATTTCAGGGTTCATTTTCGTAGGGAAATATATAAAATTTATTGCTTGGAATGTTTATATGTATACGTGGGGTTTATTTTAATGAACTAACTAATCTGATTCATGTTTATTCCCGCTCGCTGAAAATGGTTTCATTGGCCAATAGCCGGGCTTTTACTTTATATTCTATTATTATTTTTATATTGATAAACGCACACCATTTGATGAATACGATTACGCCGGAGAAGTACAGCCGACCAATTGACGAAATGCACCAGAAGCTCCAATGTATGTGCCTGAGATTGGTCAATTTGAAGGGACCAATTCTTCTCCATGAAAATGTTCGCTTGCATGTCTCTCAGCTGATCCTGCAAAAGCTGGACGAATTGGGCTACGAGACTGCCTCATCCGCCATATTCACCGGACCTCTCGCCCACTGATTATCACTTTTGCGCTAAAAATGCTTAAAAAGCCGGGATGATGCCGAATCGACTTTCAATGACTTTAGAACTTCCAGAACTCCGGATTTTTATCTTAAAGGGATGAATAAAAATTTTTCTCGTTGGCAAAAATATGTCGATATTAATGATTCTTATTTCGATTAATAAAGTTTATTATGAAAGGAATTATGGTCTTTTGAAGCTGAACGTCAAGAAGCAACATTATTTTTGCACCAACCTAATAAGTTTGTACGACAAAATGTAAATAACACGCGTCATTATATACCGGTGTGTTTGTCGATGCTGCAGCTGTGGTTGTTTGCCGGTGAAGCAATGTAATGCGATTAGATCCGCGTTAATTACTACGTCTTTGAAGGACGGCCGATGAATTATTCAACCAGACATTACGTGTAACGCGTCTTATGCACTCGTTTGCTAATTCATTTGTTCTCAATCACAACTAATCGTTTTTGTGGTAGCGATGTACGTGGCGAACATAGTAGTTTTCCCTGTTCTGTTTTACGGCGTATCAAATGTTTTGAAAATCATTTGATGCTATATCCTTTAATGTTTATATTTTGCGGAGTTTACTTGATCAAGGTCTATAAATATTCATGTCTTGTTTTTTTTTCTTAATTCAAAGGACGATACTAATTAGCTGGTTGTTCCTTTTATAGTCGACTAATGCAGTTTTGGAGGCCATACATTGATTGGTCGTAAATTACGCTTTAATGCATTTTAACTCATTCAGGTTTTCTATATATTATTACAGAGTCAGTTCGCTATTGAACATATATATATATATATATATATATATATATATGTATGTGTGTGTGTGTGTGTGTGTGTGTGTGTGTGTGTGTCCGTCCTGGATATGACCTTAAACTATATCCGATGATGAGCACCCAGCTTGCGGGCTTTGGAAAGTGTTGAACCACCTTTGATTGCCATTGCTGTTAGGTCAACTCTGACCCGGAGTGGTAGTACCTGTTAGGGTCCCAACTATGGGTTAAATAGAAACTGACTTGAAAATATATTCTATTAGCAAAAAAATTGCAAAAATCACTGGATTCAGCATTAAATAACCTGAAAAGGCTTGATATGCCGTCCGTCAGTGTGTGTGTGTGTGTGTGTGTGTGTGTGTGTGTGTATTGATATGTATACATATATATATATATATATATATATATATATATATATATATATATATATATATATATGATTGATATGTAGTTTGCTTGAAGCATTGTATGGGATAGGTATGTAGTAGAGATTTAGAAGGCTGTCACAATGCGAGGAATGAAATATAGTCGTTGTTGGTAAGAGAAGACGAGAAGAAGTGGGGATTTACAAATCAGTAAGTACATGCATATATGTTTATATATACATATATTTAATCAGTTGTATTAGATACACATATCTTACTTGTTATGTCTGCGACAATATCCATTATTAATTTCGGAAAGAATTCCCTTTTCAAATGGTAGACGTGACAGATTGATTCAAAGCATGCTTGATGGAGCGAAAGTTGGATAGCTGTGTAGGGCCTCGGAGCAAATGTGAGAAAGGGATTTATTTATGGTCTGATTAGGTAATTAACATGTTTATTTTTTATTTATTTCTATTTTTTATTTTTTTAGTTTGTAACTTGTTGCTTTAGCGTGAGCTATTTTAATTTTGTATGTTCTCTGTCTATTTTGTTGTCTTTATTGCTATTATTATTATTATTATTATTATTATTATTATTATTATTATTATTATTATTTTGTTCTGCTGACATGTATATGTTGGATGACTTTGTGTATCTAGGTTACGTAAGTCGCTAGTAGGTTGTGTCCGGTTAGCTTTTGAAGGATAAAAGTAGGAGTGGGATGTGAGAGAGAAAGGGAGGTGGGGGTGCGGGATGGTGCGCTTCCAGTCGGCTGCTGGGTGTTTAGGTTGGTGTTGCGGTTTTCAGGAATAGGAAGGTATGTGGGAAGGGGTCACTGGGTTGACATTACTTGGGAGTTGTTAATTTATTTATTTTCATAAAACTATAAGTGGTAATAGATGGGACATTTTTTTCCATTTAATTTGTTATTGTTCATTAATTTATTTGTGTTTGTTGTTAGTGTTATTATGCAGACATAACAAGTAAGACATTTGTATCTAATACAACTGAATAAATATATGTATATATAGACATATATGTATGTATTTATTGATTTGTAAATCGCCACTTGTCTTCGTCTTCTTTCACTTACAACGACTATATTTCATTAATCACATTGTGATAGCCTTCTAAATCTCTACTATATATATATATATATATATATATATATGTATGTATATGTATATATATATAGTACTGATTTCCCAACCAACCAACGAGCTGCAAGTACTTGTACCCCCTCGACGTAAATACCCCCGACAAACCCGACAAGCAGTGCAATCCCACCCCTTCACAGTAGAGATCCCTAGATGTAAGAGAGCCTTCTACTCCAGTAGTTTCTTCTCCAGAACCGCTAGACTTTGGAACTCCCTGCCAGGTTCCTGCTTCCCCAACTGTACTGACATGCAGAAGTTCAAGTGTAACGTGAACCGACATCTTGCTGCCCAACTTCCCACATAATACCCCTGTAGCTTGTGTCCCTAATAGTAGCCCCGTACATCAAAGTGGCAATGTGCCTTGTTTGGGGTCAAAATGTAATTAAAAAAAAGTATATTGAGATAAATAGATAGATAGATAGATAGAGAGAGAGAGAGAGAGAGAGAGAGAGAGAGAGAGAGAGGGGGGGGAGTGTCTAACATTAACTAGTAACCATTTCATCCTCTTAGTCCAGTCAATCAAGCTGATTTTTTAACTGAACCTCATACAAATTTCTAACAAAGGTTGTTAACTTGGTTATTCGGCATGAATAACTCCTCGTTCGGATTAAAAATGTTTACCAAAATTAAAAACGGGTCAACGGCCGCCATCTTTAAAAGCTCCCGCCGATTATAGCCTCCTTTCTCTCAACTTAATTACTGTAAATTTATATTAAAAAATAGCAAATGTAACAATGTGAAATTCGATAAAACCAACAGATTTCATAAATTTAAATATAATTATAATTTCTTAGGTTTTGTTTTGTTTTACGGCATATCAACCTTTTTAGATCAGTTAATACCGAGAATAATAATTTTTTGATAAACGTTCTTTTTTCCACATGCAGTTTTTTTTTAACAATGTGCACATCCCTTATATTTTTTATGCCTTTTCGTGTATTACTACAGGCGCTTAATAAATAATCTGTAATATTCGAATTTCAGGTTGGCCAACGTGAAGTGCCCATAAATATGGATGCTGACAAGTGTGCTATTTGCAACAATGAACTGTCCAGCAATGAAGAAACATTCATCATCAGGCAGAAGGGAATCGATGTCATTAACAGAGATTCTGAAAAAAACGTGAAGATGATTGGTAAACGTCTTCATCAGAAATGCAGACAGCATTAGATCAACCCCAAATACATAGAAATTTACCGTAAAAACAGGTCCACCTATAATGAAATAGCATTCCGTGAAATCCGATCTTTGTGCGGGTTTAAAGTTAAGGAGCATTGCCTTTTTTGTGTTTCTGGAGCAAACTACTTAAGTCAAGCTTTACAGAACAGTTAATATGGTAAGTGCCACTTTTTTTTTTTACAGAACACGGTCACCCCAACAATATTGCAATTTTCGATTGTGGATACACAGCAGCCACGACTAACTTTTTTAAATTTTGTTTTTTTAATGGTTTCGTAAACAAATTAATCCGATTTATTTAATTAATCCGATTTATACGTTACTTAACTGAGTGACTGTTTCGCTGTAATAATATCCTGAAGATGTCCCCTGCAATAAGGGACGAAACGTTGATCATCATTTTTTAAATTCATTCGGTTTTTCTTTTTTTAAAACAACATAACGTCAACCATCACTGTTATTTTTCTTTATTTTTATTCATATATATATATATATATATATATATATATATATATATATATATATATATATATATATATATATATACTAGCAAAAGTACACGTTGTTGACTAGGTTCAAAAGCAGCCTACATAAAATGGACTCTGATTTATGAAAGTATGATAGGTTATGAAAAGGAAGGGTTGTAGAGATATAGCTTCGAATTTGGGGGTATCAAAACCAAAGCAAAATATGATGAAAGTAAAAATAAAATAGATACACCCCATAATTTATTATACCATACCTGTTCACACTGAAACACTTATCACAATATTCTGTGGATCTATATTAAAAAACCTTGTTAAACTTTGCGACATATTTCCATTCTATGGAGGTCAGGCGCGAACGAACACCCAATAATTTTATTATACCATATTTCTTCAAACTGAAACATTATTATCTAAGTATACTTACGCAGATAGATATGAAAAATCTTTATTAAAGTTTGTGCATATTTCCATTCTATGGAGGCCAGGCGCGAACGCAGACCCCACAATTTTTTTATAACATCCCTATTTAAGTTAAAACATACTCATCAAAGTATTATTATGTACATCTATATCAAAAACACTTGCAAACGTTTTTTTTTTTATTAATTTTTTATTTCTATACTTTGTGGACCAGGCGCGTACGCAGACCACACAATTTTAATGAACCACCGTTCTGCGGGATCAAGCATACCTATTCCTGTGTCTCGATACATCTTCTACCATTATATGTAATAATTTTTTAAACTAGTCAACCACATAGGAGCCTATTCGTGACCAGACACACACACACACACACACACACACGCGCGCGCACACACACACACATTCAGCTTTATATTATATATATATATATATATATATATATATATATATATATATATATATATATATATATATATATATAAGCATAAGCATGACGAATCCTATAGTTGGATGAAACGCAGAATATTCAGTGTAGCTTATTCGCCATATATATTTTATAAATTACTATATATATATATATATATATATATATATATATATATATATATATATATATATATATAGTCTCCCCTCCATTAAAGCCAGAGGTTTGGGGAAATTATATATATATATATATATATATATATATATATATATATATATATATATATATATATATATATATATACATATATTCCCCAAAACCTCTTGCTTTGAATGGAGGAGAGACTAAAACTTGCTATACATACATACATATATATATATACATACATATATATATATATATATATATATATATAAATATATATATATGTATGTATGTATGTATGTATGTATGTATGTATAACAAATACAAAAGGACAAATAAAAAAAAAGTGTGAAATATAGATATGAGGTAAATGTTTGTAAAACCCTTTTGCATTCGGAAAATCGGAAATAGTGGCTCCTTAAAGTATTTCCATCACCGTATAATCGTCGTCACCATCGCACCCGATGCCCTACCTGTAAACTTTACGTCCGAAAATAGTCGGGAGCCGAAGATCGTGAGAAAAAGTCAAATCTTCTTCTAGCCGTACGAAATGCTCATAAAAGCCGAAGACAAAAATAGACGATCAATTATGGATGTCTCCTCCGTGACTGTCGTTAAAATAAAAATAGGTTTTTATATAAATAAGATACACGATTCATGTATTAATCTAAACCAAGATAAAACACACGATCCATAAAAAATAATTACGATAGATTTTGGTTGGTTGGTTGTTTTTGTTTTACGGCGTATCAACCCTTTTCGGGTTATTTTATGCCGAATCCAAAGTTTTTTAAGAAATTTTTTTTAATAGAATATATTTGTTGTTTTTACGTCGGTTATATTTTTTTAACCCATAGTTGGTACCCTAACAGGTACTACCACTCCGGGTCAGAGTGGACCTGGGAGCAATGGTAATTAAAGTGTGGCTGCACACTCCCCAAAGCCTACAAGCTGGGGCCTCACCACTGGATATAGTTTAACGTCATATCCAGGACCCCCATTGAGGAACTTTTACCCTCTGTAGGGGGGGCAGTCGGCGTATTCTAATGCCCCACCGACAAAACCCAATTACGATAGAATAAATTACTTAATAAACAATAAAATATAGTAAAATAAAATAAGTAGGGTTTTTTTTCGTTTTGTCACTGGGTCGTAGCGCAATAGCTAAAGGTGCTAGGTTATAAATAGTTATAAGTGACAGTCTTCTAGAGGTTGGTGGTTAAATTATAAGGACGGGGGATACTAAGAACGCAATTATGAATTAATTAAGACATCTACTCGGTCATGGTTGACGGAACGACGACAAACTGCACCTGTGGATTAAATAAATAGTTCAATTGGAAATTCTGTACATATTTTTTAGTTTAACATGTTTTCTAATTGGATGAGACGGACCTGAAAAAGGATGAAGATTAATTATCGGCCGAAACGTTGTGAAAATAACATCCAATATGATAACAGAAATACAAATAATTAAAATTATCAGTTAGTATGTAAAAAAAAATTCTGAAAAATGGAATACAGGTATAAACTTGCACTTAAAGGGGCGGTTAGAATCTTAAAATGATCTCTCGGTTGGAATATATAAAATAGCAGGTTAATGTCTCGCATGCTGTAGGTTGAACAAACGATAAGGAATTTGTTTATAAAAAGAAGGAACCGATAGTGGCTAAGCGATTATGATACGCACTGACAAACTGGGCGCGAAAAGTTCGAATCTCTGTCATTCCACAGAAAAAAAAAACTTTCAGATAGGATCTCCGCAACCTTCACGTTGTTCTTCTTGTAAAATATCTAATATTTTTCCAGAAGTTATTCTAACTAGAAAGATACCGGAAAACTAATGCCAACAAAAGAATAAGTTGATTGGTACGACAGGAGCCACTCGAAGCATCGTATCCTTGACAGAGTTCAAAATTGGCTTCAAAACCTGGCAAGTAATGTCCCTTTCTCTTCCTTGTAACCTCTTTTTCACAGGAGAGACGTTGCGAGCCTATTTCCACCTAAGAAAAAAAAAGGGTCTACCCATTTGAAACCTAGATGTCTTATTAATTTTTTTTTTAATTAAGAAACAAGCAATTTTCATTTTTTATATATGGGGATCACCACTTATCTAGGCCCGTAAGCCACTCGGGGATAAGGGTTATTTTGTGTACAATAATCAATGGGATAATATCGTAGTAATAGGTGGTATTGGAGATTTGATAACGCGTCTTACTTAAGGGGGCGATTAATCAGGAATTTGTTTATGTTGGACTTGAAGACGTCCAAGTTGTAGTCAGGTGAGAAACAGGCAAACGGAAGAGAGTTCCACAGGCGTGCACTTCTCAGAAAAAAGCTATGTTCATGGAACCTACGTTTTGATTTAGGCACAGATAAAGAGTGGGAGGAATTACTGACAGTGGTTTTAGCTAGATGGGTGTGTATCATGAAGGATTGGCGAGGGAGGACCAGAGATTGGAGCTCAGACGAGCACTTGATATGGAAATAACGATAAAACAAAGACATGCTCGCAACGTCTCTTCTGTGGGAGAGAGGTTGCAGGGAAGAGAAGAGAGCATCCCCCACTAAGCCAAGAAGTCTATTTTGTACTTTGTCAAGGCAGGATAGACTGTTTTTTGGAGCTCCAGCCCAGATGTGGCAGCAGTACTTCATCTTTGGATGTACTTGGCTTTTATAGAGATAGAGAATTGCATCAATAGTGAGATATCTTCTGCAGCGGTAGAAGGATCCCACCATTTTCCCAGCGTCCCTGGCAACAGATTTGATGTACGTGTTCCAGATCAGGAGTAAAGATTAAACCCAGAAGCTTGTCAAAACATGAAGCCTCCCCAAGACGAGAGCCATCCATTTCAATTGATGCTAGATGACGAACAGAGCGTTGATGATGTAAAGTTAGGAGCTTGGTTTTTGATGCATTAAAGGTAACTAGCTACCTCTTTCCCCACTGAAGGACGAGCTCAAGATCAGAGGAGAGAGAATCAGAGAGAACTTTGTCATTTACAGCCTTTTATGTGTTGCCGTAGATGGTCGTATCATCAGCATAGATGTCAACGAATGATTTAAGTATGTGTTTTGGGATATCATTGATGTAGATCAGGAAGAGAGTTGGGCCCAGGATGGACCCCTGGGGGACTCCAGCATTAACACTGTGGGACTCAGATTCGGGAAATGATTGATGCATGTTTATTGATTGTTCTTATAAAAATCCACATCATATTTCTCCTAGTCTGTCTGTCCGTTCCACCTTTTCTCGGAAACTACTTGACCGATCTGGCTGCAATTTTGTATAGATATTTGTAATGATAACGTGCAGCGAACTAAGTATTATGTCATTCGGTCATGCACATTTCTTGATGAATGGGGATTAATAATGATTAGTTACCACATACCACATTTACTCTAAAAGTTTTCTCGGAAACTACTGGACTGATCCGGCTGAAATTTTATATGGGTCTTTTTTTTTTTACAAGGAAGTCACCACTTATCAAGGCCCGGAAGCTACTCGGGGATAAGGGTTATTGCATGTACAGTAATCAATGGGATAACATCGTAGTAATCACTAGTAATGGAGATCTGATAAAGTGTCTTACCTAAGGGGGTTGTTCAACCGGAATTTGTTTATGTTGGACTTGAAGACATCCAAGTTGTAGTCAAGTGGGAAAAAGGCAAACGGAAGAGAGTTCCACAGGCGTGCACTTCTAAGAAAGAAGCTTTGCTCATGGAATCTACGTTTTGATTTAGGCACAGATTAAGAGTCGGGAAAATTGCTGACAGTGGTTTCAGCTAGACGGGTGTTTTTCGTGAAAGATTGGTGAAGGGGGACCAGAGATTGGAGCTCAGACGAGCACTTCCCATGGAAATAACGATAAAACAACGACAGGCTCGCAACGTCCCTTCTGTGGGAGAGAGGTTGCAAGTAAGAGAAAAGCGCACCCATATCAAGCCACGAAGTCTTTGTTATAATAAGGTGTAGCGATCTAAGTATCATAGTATCTGTTCGATGAAAAGTTATGGATTAACAGGGATTAGTATTTAATGCAAAAACGGGCACAAAATTAATCATATTCAATCATTAATTTGGCATAAAGAATTCGCTCTAAATCAATATGCTATAACTTTTGCCCGTGTTACACCAGGTAAGCAGCATTTTTTTTTTAATTTTCCAATACGGAAATTTGTTTCGTCTTGTGGGACAAGAGGTAATATATTTGTCCGCGTATTGTGTAAGAAATACCATTTTCTTTCTTTTTAACTGGGTATATATTTTAACTTATGGCAATATCGCATATATAGTGGGATTAAACAAATATTCGTACACATGAAAAATTGTATTTTAATGTATGTAAAACCCTTAACTGAAATAAAATGCGATACATTTTATGTATAAAGATACATACTACTAAAAATAATAATAAACTACTTAATAAAATACTTAATTCTTAATAAATACTTAATTCTTAATAATAATAATAATAATAATAATAATAATAATAATAATAATAATAAACTATTTATTAAAATACTTAATTCTTATTCTAAAAGAAATTTATACATTATTTTCATTTTAAGAAGTGAAGAAAGTATTCATACGAATCAATTTTAACGAATATTTCAGAGTGGTAATTTCTAGAATGTTTGAGTAATGTTAAGACTAACTATAGTTTGTTTTTTTTACATGGTAATCACCACTTATCTAGGCCCGGAAGCCACTCGGTGATAAGGATTATTGCTTGTACAGTAATCAATGGGATAGTATCGTAGTAATCGTTAGTATTGGAGATTTGATAAAGTGTCTTACTTAAGGGGGCAGTTCATCAGGAATTTGTTTATGTTGGACTTGAAGACATCCAAGTTGTAGTCACGTGGGAAACAAGCAGACGGAAAAGAGTTCCACAGGCGTTCACTTCTAAGAAATAAGCTTTGTTCATGGAATCTATGTTTTGATTTTGGCAGAGATAATGAGTTGGGAAAGTATTGACAGTAGTTTCAGCTAGACAGATGTTTATCGTGAAAAATTGGCGAGGGGGACCAGAGATTGCAGCTCAGGCGAGCACTTGCCATGGAAGTAACGATAAAACAAAGACGGGCTCGCAAATCTCTTCTTCGTGTTCCATTTCAGATCAGGAGTAAAGGTCAATCCCAGAAGCTTGTCAAAACATGAAGCCTCACCAAGACGAGAGCCATCCATTTCAATTGATGTCAGATGGGATCAGAGCGTTGATGGTGTAAAGATAGGAGCTTGATTTTAGATGCATTAAAAGTAACCAGTCACCTCTTCTCCCACTGTACCACGCGCTCAAGATCAGAGGAGGGAGAATCAGAGAGAACTTTGTCATTTACAGCCTTTGGTGTGTTGCTGTAGATGGTCGTGTCATCAGCATAGATGTCAACGAATGATTTAAGTGTGTGTTTTGGGATATCATTGATGTAGATCAAGAAGAGAGTTGGGCCCAGGATGGATCCCTGAGGGTCTCCAGCATTAATACTGTGGACTTCTGATTTCTGCCCATCAACCACTACTCTTATGAGCCTATCAGACAGAAATGATTGTTAACGCTATATAATTAAAATAATATATATAATAATGTTGATAGTAACTATATTTAACGCTACAAGCCACTGTGACAGCATTCTGCAATTGCTAATCTTACGAGAAGGTTTTAATAACGCCTGAAGGTTAAGAATCGACTATTTCAAAAAAACAAAAAACACAACTGATTTTCTCTCTTTGGAAAGGTGGGAACAGTTACAGAACGATTTCTAGCAACCTGAATATTCTTTTTCCTACAATGCTTCATTCAATCCAAACGTAGATTCCATGAGCAAAGATTATTTCTTAGAAGTGCACGTATGTGGAACTCTCTCCTGTTTTCCTGTTTCCTACCTGACTATAACTTGGATGTCTTCAAGTCCAACATAAACAAATTCCTGATGAACCGCCCCCTTATTTAATCCACTTTATCAGATCTCCATTAGTAACGATTACTACGATATTATCTCAGTGACTACTGTGCACGCAATAACCCTTATCCCCGAGTGGCTTCCGGTCCTTGATAAGTGGTGACTACCATATAAAAAAAAATCATTGCGTGGTTTAAAACCCGAAAAAGCGTTGAAAACCAAAGACGAACAGGTGCTTTGAGGAAGATTTCACTAAGATCAACAAGGATATTATGACTGCAGATCAAACAAAATCCACAAGTTACCCGAGATGAGCTACAGGAACATCAGAGTACATCTGGGATAAAAATAACCAAGCGTACAAGTAATGAACTACACAGAAACAAACTGAAACCACGTACCACAAGGAAGACTCCGCTCCTCTTGAAACAACACAGAGATGCAAAGCTTTTTTCTTAGAACTGCAACACCCATGGAATTGTCCTCCGTTTGTCTACTTTCCAGCTGACTACAATATGGCTGTCTTCAAGTCTAACGTAAACAAGTTCTTGATAAGCCGTTCCGTATAAGTTAACAAATTTACCGAATTTCCATTACTAACGATTACTATATTGTCCAATTTCTACCGTACACTCTTTAACCCTTATCCTCGAGTGGTCTCTTGGCCTTGATAAGTAGTGCTGCCTATGTGAAAAAAAAAGATGCTAGGTTAAAATTCGCAACAGACCATAAATATAAATCATGTACGTTTTGGAGAAAAGATACTATGGCCAGATAAGACTAAACTACGGTGGCTTGGTCATAATTACCGAAATCATGAACGGAGGCAAGACGGCGAAACCTACTTACCAAAGAACACTGTGTCAACTGTAAAGTTTGGCGGAGCCAGCATCAGGATTTGGGGTTGTTTTTTCTGCAAAAGCTGTTGATGTAATATCTATAATGAATAATAAGATGAACACTTTGCCAGAAAATTCTGCAAGACAATTTAATGATGTATTTTACAAGAAGGACGAAGCATGGCTTGAAATATAAATAATTACAATACAATAACGAATATTATTACATACTTTTCTTGATTTTCATAAAGTTTATTTCATTTGGAAAATATTTACAAATACATTATTTTTAGCCGATGTATATATATATATATATATATATATATGTATATGTATATATATATATGTTGACTGCCTCTTCTTTATAGAAGACGGCCAACCCTCACGATACGATGGCGTGTGACTTAGTCCGCATATATATATATATATATATATATATATATATATATATATATATATACATATAAATATACAGTTGTGCGCAAAAGTATTCGACCCCTACCAAAATTGTCTTATTTCTTTGAATGGATACTTCAATAATCTTTAAAACCTTCTTTAACGATTAAGTTCGAATAAACTGTATAGTTTTCAACAAAAAGTAATAAAAAGTAATTCGTGCTTGATAATATAAATACATTTATTTACAAAAATAAAAAAAATATGGATGTTGCAAAAGTATTCGACCCCTTTTCATTAATACTTGGTTGAAGTTCCTTTGACCTTGATTACTGCAAGTAACGTTTCCTGTAACATCTAACGAGACTTCAATATCTGTCCACTGGAATTTTAAGCCACTCTTCTTGACAGTACTGTTTTAATTCAATCAAATTAGATGGTTGTCATTTATGTACCGCAATTTTTAAATCATGCTATAAGTGCTCAATCGGATTTACGTCTGGAGACTGGGAAGGCAATTCTAGAACTTTCACCTTATTATTCTTTAACCATGCCTTAGTGCTCTTTGAAGTGTGTTTAGGATCGTTGTCCTGTTGAAAGGTATACCTCCTTCCATACCCCAACTGGTTCGCAGACGGAACAAGATTTTCTTTCAGTATGGACTGATATTTTACTGAATCCATTCTTCCATCGATTATGGTTAATCTTCCAGTTCCATTTATACTGAAACAGCCCCACACCATGATTGATCCACCTCCATGCTTAACGGTTGGAACGGTATTCTTCACATTATCAGCAGTATTTTCTTTTCGCCAAACATAGCGTTGCTGGTTGCGTCCAAATAGTTCCACTTTCTTTTCGTCTGACCAAATTATATTATTCCAGTAATCAATAGGCATTTCTAGGAACTTTTTTGCAAAATTAAATCGAGCCTTTTGATGAGCTTTGGAAAGTAAGGGCTTCCTTCTGGCAATACGTCCATGCAATCCGGCACGATTAAACGATCTACGAATAGTTGACAAGTGTACATCTGAGCCAGCATTCTTATAATCGTTCTGCACGTCCTTTAGGTTAGATTTAGAGTCTATTGAAACTTGTCTAACAATTTTCCTAGCCCCACGTGTCGTAATTTTTCTTGGACGACCTGATCTTGGAAGACTTGATAGAATCTCGTTTACTTTCCATTTTTTAATAATGGACATAATAGTCGACCGTGGTGTAGAAAAACGTTTGGAAATTTTTTTATAACCTTCTCCAGACTGGTAGGCATCGATTACTTTCTTTTTAATGTCTTCAGAGTACTCTTTGTTCTTTGTCATAGTTGCAGATTTGTTGACGTTGAAAAAGAATTTTTTTTTTTACTTGATACAATTATTCAATCATTCAATATCGCATTGAAGTTCAATTTGAACTGATTTTAGATTCAGTAGCGTCATAAATATTATTTATAGGAAATAAATACAAGGTCAGACTAAAATAATAAACTTAATGACGCTTTTATTTAAACTTTAAATTAAAGGGGTCGAATATTTTTGCAACATCCATATTTATATTTTTTGTAAATAAATTGATATATATTATTAATCTCGAATTACTTTTCCTCATTTATTGTTGAAAAATATACAATTTATTCATAATTAGCCGTTAAAAGGCGTTATGAAGATTTTTGAAGTATAGATTCAACGAAACAAGAAAATTTAGACAGGGGTCGAATATTTTTGCGCACAATTGTATATACAGTATAAGCAAAATCAAGGCTTCAAAAAGGTGTTGATAGAATCAAGAAGTGTATTTCATTTTATGTTACAATTGTTTCAATGCCAGATCGACACTTTCAAACATCATGGCGTTTGAAAATTTTCACAAAAACTAGCATTTATTCGGACATTATGAATAAAAACACTCTTGGCAATAAAACATTGTTTAAAGGAAAAGAAAAAAGAAAAACTTTCACTCTGGAGGTAACCTTCGTGAAAAGCACATTTAAATGTTAATATATCACCTAATTTTCGTATCCTTATTTAAAAACAAAGTCATTAGAAGTTTCCACAAAAAACCCTTAGTCATTTAAAAAAAATTTTTTTAATATATCCCATTCGTTGAATTCCTAAATTAGATGTCTCTATTTCTTTATTTCACATAATTAATTTTAAAAAGAATGTTTTTTTTAATTTCTATATTTATAATATGGCCATAACAACCTTGCATTAACGTCACGGTTAATTTTAATTTCGTATTTGCTCATTAGTGGCAAGTAATGTTTACAGATTATCGTTTGTTTTAATACTTAGAAAAAGACCATTTTAGGTTTGATGTTTAATTAATTTTGCTTATACAGTATATTAATGCTTAATTATGAAATATGATAATTTTGTAGCTTACTTTTTAAGTCATCTCTTTTTGGCTTAAAACTTATTAGTATACGAAAATTTACTGGATTACACGAACTCAGCATATTTCATACAAGTCTATATATATATATATATATATATATATATATATATTAAGTAATGTGATTTATAATTTAAAAGTTTTAAAATTTTTAAAATTTAAAAATCAAAATTTAATTAAATTAAAAATCAGTTTCATAAGAAGGAACAACAACAAAGTCAATTATCAGATAATTGACTTTGTTGTTGTTCCTTCTTATGAAACTGATTTTTAATTTAATTAAATTTTGCTTTTTAAATTTTAAAAATTTTAAAACTTTTAAATTATAAATCACATTACTTAATATTGAATTAGCTCTAGGACATTTAACTATCGAGCTTATTATATATC
Source organism: Euprymna scolopes (assembly GCF_053919585.1). Classification (NCBI taxonomy): domain Eukaryota; kingdom Metazoa; phylum Mollusca; class Cephalopoda; order Sepiida; family Sepiolidae; genus Euprymna; species Euprymna scolopes. The sequence continues at coordinate 125,270,177 of NC_136498.1, read as the reverse complement.
TAAATTACAACGAGCATTTCCTGTATTTTAATTAAACTAGTAATTTCACTATTACATTAAAATACACTTAGCTCTTTAGACTATTATTCTAATCTCCTTTAAATTATATATATATATATATATATATATATATATATATATATATATATATATATGTGTGTGTGTGTGTGTGTGTGTGTGTGTGTGTGTGTGTGTGTGTGTGTGCACCCACAGTCTTTGAAGTTTTTTAACCTTTAAAACTATATAAAAAAACTTATTTAGTTTTATATTTTATAGTTTGTTAAAAAACTATTTATTCAGTAAGTCGATACTTATCAAGGCCAAGAGGCCACTCGAGGATAAGGGTTAAAGAGTGTACGGTAGAAATTGGACAATATAGTAATCGTTAGTAATGGAAATTCGGTAAATACGTTAAATTATACGGAACGGCTTATCAAGAACTTGTTTACGTTAGACTTGAGACAACCATATTGTAGTCAGCTGGAAAGTAGACAAACGGAGGACAATTTTGACAGTGGATTCAGCTAGACGGGTGTTTGGATATCTTATCGATATGTAATATATAAAGAATTATATTAAGTGGGAAGGTTTTTGGATGGAATGTCCTTTATTATTTTATTATTTGAAAGGATTCGAAGATCTTCAGATTTACAAATGAGTAAGGGTACATGGGGGTTAAGTGATGTTGTTTCTTTTGTGTGGGCACTGTTTGAATATTTCGTTTTTAATATCCATTACGTTCTTGTATTCTTACCAATGTGTAAATTTGAAGATCCCCAAATCCTTAAAATACTAATAAGCAAAGTTCAAAACCAAGTAACTATTCTTTGTATTTTTGACTATTTGCAGCAGTTCCTCTGCCTAGATTAGTGGTGCAGTGTAAGCACTAAACAGAGTCTAGAGGGCCGGGGAGATTTACGATCCAACGGCCAAGTGTAAGGGAGTAAACCTACAAAATCAGGAGTGGATCAGCGTACTTTGCTAACGGAAACCTGTAACTCCTGCAACCAAACTGGTGCGAAATGTACTGATTTTCTTTGTAATACACTAGCGATGTCGAGAGACGGGTATTGAGTATTGGGCAGGTTAAGACCTCCATACACTTCTCCCAGGTTCGCGTCCCGGAGAGGTAGCGCAATTCTCTATCATTTATCAAGACAGAAGGGCGCCAACAAAAATTCTTTGTAATGCGTCTGCTTGATCGAAACCTTTGTTTTCTTTACAGCATAATAATTCATAGAAAGTAAATGGCACTTTAGAATTTTTTACAATATTACTGTCTTCAAGAACCCAAAATTTCCGTATTATTTGGATTCTCCGCGCTACTGTTCTAATTCTCCTACATTCGGTCGATGTAACCTCAGATCTTCTTCAGGTGTATTTTGTCGAACTCGAGAATGTTTCTATCGAATTAAGTAGGAAACGTGAAACAAATAAAAAAATCCCGTTCGAAATTCCGTCTAAATTCCCGAGTTCAACAGAAACATTTTCGAACTCGACAAGATACACCTGAAGAAGTTTGGAGGTTACATCGACCGAAACGTTGTGAAATTGCAACTCAAGATGATAACAGTAGTCCGAAGAATCCAAATAGTACGAGATCCTTATTTGTTCTATGAAACCATATTCATGGATTATCGACTTTTTATTGTGATCTATGATTCTGCAATACTTTCTCCCTTTGTTGATTACGTACTTCTTTATCTGATTTAACGTGACAGACCACAAAGTCTCTGATAAAAAAATTATGAATACTGCTAATGTTTCGTGACATATTTATTTCAAACGTAAGCTTGATAGACTGACACACAGATTGATTTGTTTTGTTTTACGATATATTGACCATTTGCGAGTCATTAAACGTTTAATAAAATGAATCTGGCTAAAAAGATATGCCTCAAGATCTAAGCCTTTTTTAAATATTTTTCGTGTTTTCTTTTTCTGTTTTATTTTACGTATATCAATCCTTGAAAGTTTGTAAAAATTACACTTTGTTCAGATTCTTTTGTAAACATTAGCCTCGTTTACATCTATATTATATTTAGTTCAGTTTGTCTGTCTGTCCGTTCTACATTTTCTACTGAACCAATCTGGCTGAAATTTTGTATGAACCTTTGCTATGATGAGGTGCAACGAACTAAGCATGATAGTATCATTTCGATGCACAGCTATGAATTAATAGAGATTAGTTAGCACAATACCACGTTTAGCCTAACGTTTTATTGGCAACTACTGAATCGATATAGTAGAAAAATCACAATAATTCGAATTATTTTGAATTTTTCGAACTACAGTTCTCATCTTGAATGTGATTTTCACAACGTTTCGGTCGAGGTAACATCCGGTTTTCTTCAAGTGTATCTTGCCGAACTCGGGAATCTTTATGTCGATCCCGGAAATCTTCAAGGAGTCTCAAAGACTGGCAGTGTTATTTACTAAATACTATTTTAAACGTTAACATGACAGACCAATGAACAAATCGACCGACAGACGGACAGAACCTCGTATGAAGATCCGTGGACGTACCAACATAACATATGCTAACCTGAAAAATTAACATATCTGGACAAGCTGAACTAAACGGTATTATCGTTACTCCAGGTCTCTTTTGTATTCGTTTTAAGGCACCACCTTTTCGTTTGATAATTGAAGTGTGAGCTAATAATATCGGAAACGAGGCGCAGCGAAGGAATTAGCTTATTCATAAAATAAGCAGCCATTGTAGAAATTGTTTTAAAAAGCGCCGCCTAACATTTTTATTCATATTTGTCATGAATAAAACGCCTTCTGTCCACAACGGTGTAGGTGAGGCCTACCAGGTTGAAGAAATACCAAAGGGGAGAAATTTAGATATGAAATAGATATGAAACAAACTTTACATACGGGTCAATATGAACTATTTAGCAAAGGAACACGTACTGAAATTAAATAAAAAACGTATTGAAATTAAATAAAAAAACGCACTGAAATTAAATAAAAAAACGTCCTGAAATTAAATAAAAAAACGTACTGAAATTAAATAAAAAAACGTACTGAAATTAAATTTAAAAAAAACGTACTGAAATTAAATAAAAAAAACGTACTGAAATTAAATAAAAAAAACGTACTGAAATTAAATTTAAAAAAAACGTACTGAAATTAAATTTAAAAAAAACGTACTGAAATTAAATAAAAAAAACGTACTGAAATTAAATAAAAAAAACGTACTGAAATTAAATAAAAAAAAACGTACTGAAATTAAATAAAAAAAACGTACTGACATTAAATAAGAAAACGAACTGAAATTAAAAACAGAAAATGTACTGAAATTAAATACGAAAATGTACTGAAATAAAAAAAAATCGTACAGAAATTAAATAAAAAACGTGCTGAAATTTAAAAATAAAATACGTACAGATATTAAATAAAAAATCGTAAAGAAATTAAATTAAAAGAAACGTACTGAATTAAAAAAACACGTACAGAAATTAAATAAGAAAACGTACAGAAACCAGAAGCATTGTAGATTTAAATTAGGGCTAGACAATCGAAAAGAGGGGATAACTTTTGAAAATATCGGCGAAAAGAGCGACCCCTCTCTGTAGAAAAGTGCCAAGTTGAGTATGAAGAATTAAAGTTTTTAGCCATTTTTTCGATATTTGTCGTTCGAAGGTTCGAGCTTCGAAACGATACCAATCTCGTGAAAATCCGTCGCTTGTGTCAAAAGTTTTAGGCATACATACATTCATACATACATACATACATACATACATACATACATACATGCATTCATACATGCATACATATATGCATGCATACATACATACATGCATACATACATACATGCATGCATACATGCATACATACATGCATACATACATGCTATCATACATACATACATTCATACACACATGCATGCATACATACATACATAATACATACATACATACATGCATACATACATACATGCAAACATGCATACATACATACATACATACATACATGCATACATACATACATGCACACATACATACATGCATGCATTCATACATACATACATACATACATGCATACATACATACATACATACATACATACATGCATGCATACATACATACATACATGCATACATACATAATACATACATACATGCATACATGCATTCGTACATACATACATGCATACATACATACACACATACATGCATACATACATGCATACATACATACATACATGAATACATGCATACATACATACATACATACATTCATACATGCATACATACATGCATACATACATACATACACACACACATACATACACACATGCATACATGCATACCTACATACATACATGCATACATACATACATACACACATACATACATACATACATGCATTCATACATACATACATGCATACATACATACATACATACATACATGCATACATACACACATACATACATACATACATGCATATATACATATATACATGAATACATGCATACATACATACATACATACATGCATGAATACATACATACATGCATACATACATACATACATACATACATACATGAATACATACATACATACACACATACATACATACATACATACATACATACATGAATACATGCATACATACACACATACATACATGCATACATGCATACATACATAAATGCATACATACATGCATACATACATACATACATGCATTCATACATACATACATGCATACATACATACACACATATACATACATACATGAATACATACATACATACATGCATACATACATACACACATACATACATACATACATACATGCATACATACATACATAAATGCATACATACATACATGCATACATACATGATGATTGCAACGTCTTGTCAGACGAGTGCCACTCCCTCAAACATGTAAAATCCAGGAGCCCAAATGCCTGAAGGAGTATCTATACAAAGATGATGTTACAGAGTCTTAGCTTTGTACGACAGCTAAGTCTCTCTCTCGGTTCAAAATGTTGAGATCCAGCAACAAGCAAGAGCAAGATAGCCAGCAACAAATTAAACTGCAGACTAGCTTAATGCGTGTACTGGTCTCCCGCTTTATGTTTTTTTAAATCAGAGATTTGCTTATCCTAGAAAGGTTGCCTTTACCACGGCTTACGGGAGCCCTCTCCACCCCAATACACATACACACACACTCACACACACAGAGAAATATACACTGTGGTAGTTGACCGTTGACCCAGAAAAAGAGTTCATTCGCCCTTTGGAAGGTCTTGTTTTGATGCTTCAGGGAGACTAGCCACCCTCCTCACCAAACAAGTCTGGTGGGGGAACCAGTTTTGTCGCCGGTGACCCGACCATGAGGCAGGTAGTGCTGGGTTACATGGTACCAGTAGCATGTGACATGACCTGACAAAAACAGGTACATACATGCATACATAAATACATACATGCATACATACATGCATGCTTACATACATACATACATGCATACATACATAATACATACACACATGCATACATACATACATGCATGCATACATACATACATTCATACATACATACATGCATGCATACAGACATACATAATACATACATACATGCATACATACATATATGCAAACATGCATACATGCATACATACATACATGCATGCATACATACATGCATACATACATACATGCATGCATTCATACATACATACATGCATACATACATACATACATGCATACATACATAATACATACATGCATACATGCATACATACATGTATAAAAACATACATGCATGCATACATACATACATGAATACATACATACATGCATACATGCATACATACATACATACATGCATACATACATACATGCATATATGCATTCATACATACATACATGCATACATATATGCATACATACATGCATTCATACATGCATACATACATACATGCATACATGCATACATACATGCATACATGAATACATACATGCATACATACATACATACATACACACATGCATGCATTCATACATGAATACATACATACATACATACATACATACATACATGAATACATCCATACATAAATACATACATGCATGCATGTGTTCATACATACATACATACATACATGCATGCATGCTTGCATACATGTATGCATACATTTAAACAGACAAGTGATATTTTTATTATAGATTAGGTCATCTATTTTGAAACAAACACTTTGAAATTGTATGGTTTATTCTATTACTTTTATCATAAGCCTCTCCAATAAATTTTATTTCCCCATTTTAACCAGATCTCATTATTGTAAGGTCCCAATTGAAAACAATAGATACATTATAAAATTACTAAATCATAAGTAATCAATATGATAAGATGTCTCCCGATCATAATCAAAATAACCCATTCGAAATAATGTTTGAGTAATAACCAAATGCCAGAAACTATAATTATTAGATAAATACTAACATTACACCGTGAGCTAATGTAATTGAATAATAATTAAATATGCCGTATTATTCAAAATCATTTATAAAATTATTTATAAAAACATTTGAGCTAATTAATTAACTATGGACTATTTTTAATACATTAAGTGTAATTCCACAGGTTTAAAATAATTAATGGCGACTTATATTTGAATGAATTAAGTAAGTAATTAAGAGTTATTCCCCCCTGAAAATTGTTTTCATTTAGAAGGGAAATATTATTTTTTACAATATTATTCGTTAACATCCTAAGATATAAACAGGGATTTTATAGTTATCTTAATTTATTTTTTTATATTGTATTTTCGTATTTTATTTATTTTAATGTACATAATACAATAGCAGTGCAGCATTAGCTAGTTCAACATTAAAATCCCAGAGTAATACACAAAATACGAAACTTACGATGTGAGAGTTTTGAATCTACAGTAAACGTTAAAATCTAATCAAATTAATTGAGATTGATTAATAAATAAAATGCTAAAAATAGTCATTTAAAGTGAGAAACCAGAATTCTCACTCATTAAGAATCTTTTTGTCCGATTTCAAAATAGTCTAAATTTGAAAATTCTCGCCGTGATTTAGAACAAATATACGAAAATAGGGCCCATATAAATTTCTTCAACCCAGATGGTGGACATGTTAAAAAGCACGAGGTGGTAGTATTTACTACCCGATGTAGTTTTAACAGAATGAAAATGTGTATTTGGTTTTTGCAAGTATCTATCTATCTATCTATCTATTTATCTATCTATCTATCTATCTATCTATCTATCTATCAATCTATCTCTATCTCTATCTCTCTCTCTCTCTCTATATATATATATATATATATATATATATATATATATATATATATATATATATATATATATGCTCGATTACCGAAATGTTAATCATATTGCTTAATATTTTTAATATTTTAATCAATTCACATGGCTTCAATTCTTATTGATATATGTACATTACCATTGGTTAATTGATTTTAAATATATTAAACCTTTGGGATGACCTTTTCTTATATATATATATATATATATATATATATATATATATATATATATATATATATATATATATATATATATTGTTTTCCAAATATAATTATCCAGTGAGACGTGTTTCGTCTCTACATCAGAGTGGCTTAATCTAGCGAGATTCAAACTGATTCAACCACTCTGATCAGTCGTAAACAATACATATGCCGCTCTCCATTTGGAGGTATAAAATTTATCAAAGGGGAAATTACTCCCAATTGCACTTTCGTATAAATAATTGAATTTTTCTAAACAGTATCGCAAACAAAAACTGAAGTGAAAGTGTCTAAACATTTGAAATTTTACATAAAGTGTATTCAGATATAGGGCAAGATTTTAATCGGGTATTAGCTGAAAATTTGGCTGACAAAAGTGTCAAAATCTAAGAGTTGACCTTTACGGTCTCGAGCAAACTATTCAGACAATTTTGAGTCTAGACATTTGAAATTTTACATGAAGGGTATTCAGGCATGCAGCAAGCTTTTTAATCAGTTTTTGGGCGAAGATTTGTGTTGAAAGACTTGACCTTTGCAGACTACCCAATTCCTCCCCAATTTTCCGGTCTTAACACTTGAAATTTTAGATGTAGGTTACCTGGACATGAGTCAAACTTTTTAATATATATATATATATATATATATATATATATATATATATATATATATATATATATATATACATATGCACATAAAGTTATGAACAGTACATATGACCCGGGGAATGAACTGCTAGTATATATATATATATATATATATATATATATATATATATATATATATATATATATGGGATTTTTCTTTATAAAATATTTGATAAAAGAAACGCTTTCCCCTTTAAAATAGTACTATGCCCCATAAAGATAGCACCTGCCCTGTTTTTATGTTTTATGGAACCATTATGTAAGAGATTTCGAGAATAGCTCGCGTTACTTTAAAACTAACAGACTTTATACCACCAGTTTCTAGTTTAGTAAAAAGGATGATAAAACAAGGTGGTGATAAAAATAAAATATTAAAACAGTTAAATAAAGCATTTGTTCGTTATCCTGATGCTTTTGAATTGTTTAAGATAAACCAGACTATATTAATAAAGGAAATCCAAAACTATATTAGCAATGTATAAAATATATTTATAATTACATATAATAAATTTATTAAAAAAAAAAAATGTATATATGTAAAAATATTTTTAACCTTTATATATCTAATTTTAAATAAGAATGTAAATATACTAAATACTAATCATAGTGGGGGTGATAATTAGTTAAATGGATTAATCCTAATCTTATAAATACAAGACTGATAAATTAAAAAATTAAAAAATGTATCCATTTTAAATGTGGAAATTGATGAATCGCACAGGTAAGAAATTCATTTTTATAGTATGAAAAGGTTAGTAATTGCAATTAAGAATAGGAAATTGGATCAAATGTTTGTAACATGTCTTCTTCCTAAGATTAAGGGTGGTGGTGTTTGATCAACACTGCTGGGGAGCCATGATGTAATATACTGTTTTGTTTTTAAATCCCCGAAACAGTGTTTCATGGTAAACAACTGATGATCCCTTGAAAAATAAATTATTGGTATTATAGTAAATTCGAGAGCGAGTTGATGCAGTGATTGCAGGTGATTAAATGACTTACTGACTAGATGGTTTTTTAACGAATGATAAAAATATTTTTTTTTGTATAGATTTAAAGGTTAAAAACTTCAAAGACTATATATATATATATATATATATATATATATATATATATATATATATATATAACACGAAACACGTGTCAGTAGATAATTATATTTTAAAAATAATATATATGCCGCTTCCCATTTAGGGGGTACCAAATTGGTCGAAGGGAAAATTATACCCAACTCGCATTTAGGTAAAAATGCACTTTCGTATAAATAATTAAATTCGTTCAAAGAGTATCGCTAACAAAAAAATAAACACACACACACACACACACACACACACACACACACACACACACACACACATATATATATATATATATATATATATATATATATATATATATATATATATATATATTTACATTTTATATATATATTTTACATTTTAGGCATGCAAGAGCCTCGGGTTTCGAATCCTGAGTTCGGATGTGTCTAACTGATGAGCCCAAATGAGGGCGAAACTCGAGTCTTGGACTTCCGGTTCGTTGACTGTCATGGCTCTTGTGAGCTGCGACGTTGTTTGACTGTGGAATTTAATATATATATATATATATATATATATATATATATATATATATATATATATAATCAAACTTGCATGTGTGTAAACTGTAATTATCTTATTTAATCATACTTCAGGACGTTTGGCATAAGGTAAGGTGTAAAATTCAAAATTTAATACACTAGGATTAGCGCACTATTGGCTATGCAGTCCCATCCGTGTTCCTTTATAGGAGCGGCATCGTCGATTACGGATAAACTAACAAAGAGAAGCTAAATACTGGGAGAGTGGACCTCCTGAAACCGAAATGGACCAATCCTCACATCGGCACAAACTAAATCACTATCCGACTGATTGTCGAAGACGTATCACCGACTCGCTCTTATTTATGACGAATAAATAAATATTTTCATTTCTGTTTACCTGTTACTTACATTTCACGCTTCATGCAATTTTTGTAAGTGATGAAATATTTATTCCTGATAGAAGATTGCCCGAAACATGAAGCGTGCGTAACATGTGACCTAAATAAAGAACACCTATGAAAACATTTAGTTATTGTAACTATTTCCATTAATGAGACCCTTGGAAATTCCACGGTGTTTTTTTTACATAAACATAAGTTACTCTTAATGTGATGATATTATTTCTTGTATTATATATATATATATATATATATATATATGAGGAGACCTTGCTTACCAAAAAACTATATATAATTATTCTACATAACTTGATGTATACCACAATAAAAAGCATTGTTTTCCGAAACGATCGTACAGATAATTGATTTTGTTGTTGTTCCTTCTTATGAAACAGATTTTTAATTTAATTAAAATTGGATTTTTAAATTTTAAATTATAAATCACATTACTTAATATATATATATATATATATATATATATATATATATATATATATATATAATTATTTTTTGTTGAATCATATATACGTTACTGTTAACAATGACATTTCTTGTATCATTTATATATTATATTTAATATAAATATTTCTTGTAAAATAAAAATATTACTGTAAATAATCATATTTTTTGTATCGTTATTAATCATATGTTTATATCATATATTTTTACTGTTTATAATTAAATGTCTTGCTTAAATACACGTTACCGCTAATAATGTTTATTTATCATATATAGGGTGTCCCAAAAGACGCTGACGGATTTTGAATTTGATTAACTTCCTCGATATTTAAGTTATGCTTACCAATTTTAATATGAAGGTAGATGAGCGTCTCCATGATATTTTGAAATATAGTAAGATATCATAGTCTACTTATTCTAATTTTATTTACACAACTTAATCTAGGGTATGTTTTTCACAAGGTCTAATTTCAGTTATGGAAAATGATGTTATTCAAATGTCCACCATTTTCATTTTCACACTCTTGTGCTCTCTGCAGGACATTGTCCATTGTCATTGGCTGAAGCTCTTGCACCAATTAAATTTTATATGGAAATTTGCCTTCTTCATGAAGCATTCTGTGATGAGAATATTGAGAGACCACAATTTGACTTCATCTCCTTCTTACTGATGTGGATGGATCCTCGGCCGCACTTTCTGCTAATCTCTGACGACTCTAATCATTTCATGCCGTAAATTTAGGGAGGTCACATACAGACCCTTGCTCATGAAAATCGAGCCACCATAGCTTTTATTGCATTGGGAGAAGGGGAATCTCTTGTGTTGAAGGTTCGTCGAAATTCTCTTTGAGTTTCTGATATTGACTCATTCAACCGAAAATACGACTTTACAATTATTATCCGCTCCTCAGTAGTGTAACGACTCGTGATGATATTGGAAAGATTACTCTAGATGATCTGAAAAAAATAAAAGAAAAATATAAAAAATTAAGAAAGTTATTAATTTTTTTTAACCATCAGCTTCTTTTGGGACAACCTGTAAGTGTTACTGTTAATAAATATATTTCTTATATCATATATATGTTACTCTTGATAATCATATTTCTTTTACAATGTATACGTTACAGTTAATAAACATATGTCTTGTATCATATATACGTTACAGTTAATAAACATATTTTTGTATCATATATACGTTACAGTTAATAAACATATGTCTTGTATCACATATACGTTACAGTTAATAAACATATGTCTTGTATCATATATACGTTACAGTTAATAAACACGTCTTGTATCATATATACGTTACAGTTAATAAACACATGTCGTGTATAATATATACGTTACAGTTAATAAACACATGTCTTGTATCACATATACGTTACAGTTAATAAACATATGTCTTGTATCATATATACGTTACAGTTAATAAACACGTCTTGTATCATATATACGTTACAGTTAATAAACACGTCTTGTATCATATATACGTTACAGTTAATAAACACATGTCGTGTATAATATATACGTTACAGTTAATAAACACATGTCTTGTATCACATATACGTTACAGTTAATAAACATATGTCTTGTATCACATATACGTTACAGTTAATAAACACATGTCTTGTATCACATATACGTTACAGTTAATAAACATATGTCTTGTATCATATATACGTTACAGTTAATAAACATATGTCTTGTATCATATATACGTTACAGTTAATAAACATATGTCTTGTATCACATGTACGTTACAGTTAGAAAGTAAGAAAGTAATAAGGAACGCAAGAGAGTTATATGCTCAATCTGTTAAGTCCAAAGTAGCTGAGCAGCGGCTTGGTTCCCACCAGTTTTGGCAAATAGCAAACAGAATCCTGAACAGAAGCGTGTGCTCCATCCCAACTATTATCAATGGGCCTGAGGTAATCTCGTCAGCATCAGACAAAGCCAAACTCTTTGTCAATAACTTTGCAGCTAATTCTACCCTTTGCGACCAAGACCGCCAACCCCCAATATTTCCTCTTGTATCAGAAAACACGCTACGTGATATACGTATATCTGTACGTGATGTTGCCAAGCTAATCAAAAACCTTGATTCGAGTAAAGCAACTGGCCCTGATGGTATTCCAATTATAGTACTCAAAAAACTTCAACCTGAACTAGCGCCCATACTTACAAAACTGTTTAAACGTTGTCTTAAGGAGAATAGTTTCCCATCTCCCTGGAAAATCTCATCAGTATGCCCTGTATTTAAGAATTCAGGTGATCGCTCATCCCCCTCTCAGTACAGGCCAATAAGTCTCCTGTGCGTCATGAGTAAGTTGCTAGAATCTGTATTAAATGCAGAAGTAATCAAACATCTCAACAAAAATAACCTTCTTAGTGACACTCAATATGGTTTCCGTTCTGCTAGATCTACAGCAGATGTACTTACAGTTATATCGCATAGGATTAGCAAATCTCTCGACGGTGGCAATCTTTCTAGGGCAATTGCTCTTGACATATCTAAAGCCTTTGATAGGGTATGGCATAAAGGTTTACTTCATAAGATCGCTAGCTATGGTATAGCTGGAAAAGTCTTCTCAATTATTAAATCATTTCTTTCTGATAGGTTCATAAGAGTAGTAGTTGAGGGGCAAAAATCAGAAGCTCACAGTATTAATGCCGGTGTCCCTCAGGGATCCATCCTGGGCCCAACTCTTTTCCTGATCTACATTAATGATCTTCCAAATCATATCCTTACATCATTTGTAGACATTTATGCTGACGACACTACCATTTATGGTACCACATCTAAGACAGTAAACGAGCAAGTTCTCTCCAATTCTCTCTCCTCTGATCTTGAGCACGTAGTACAATGGGGAAAGGAGTGGCTGGTTACTTTTAATGCATCTAAAACCAAGCTTCTCTCTTTACATCATCAACATTCTAATCCACATTTGTCATCAATTGAAATGAATGGCTCTCGTCTTCAGGAGGCCTCAAGTTTTGACAAGCTTCTGGACTTGACCATTACTCCTGATCTTAAATGGAACACGTATATCAAATCTGTTGCCAAGGCCGCTGGAAAAATGGTGGGATATTTCTATCGATCCAGTAGATATCTCACTGCTGATGCTATTCTCTATCTATATAAGAGCCAGGTACGTCCAAGGATGGAATACTGTTGCCACATCTGGGCAGGAGCTGCTAGAAAGGACTTGTCCTGCCTTGATAGAGTTCAAAATAGACTTCGTAGCCTCGTAGGAGATGTCCTTTTCTCCTCCTTGCAACCTCTATCTCACAGAAGAGATGTTGCGAGTTTGTCTCTGATGTATCGTTATTTTCATGGAAAGTGTTCAACTGAGCTTCAATCTATGGTCCCCCCTCGCCAAACTTTCACAAGAAACACTCGTCTAGCTGTAAACACTATCAATAATTTCCCCCACTCTTTATCTGTCCCTAAACCTAAACGTAGATTCCATGAACAAAGCTTCTTTCTTAGAACTGCACGCCTGTGGAATTGTCTTCCGTTTTCCTGCTTTCCGGCTGACTACAATATGGTTGTGTTCAAGTCTAAAGTAAATAAGTTCTTGATGAGCCGTTCCATATAAGTTATTAAATTTACCAAATTTTCATTACTAATGATTACTATATTGACCAACTTCTACTGTACACTCTTTAACCCTTATCCTTGAGTGGCCTCTGGGCCTTGATAATGTGGTGATGCCTTTGTAAAAAAAAAAAAAAAAAAAAAGTTAATAAACATATTTTGTATCATATATACGTTACAGTTAATAAACACGTCTTGTATCATATATACGTTACAGTTAATAAGCACATGTCGTGTATAATATATACGTTACAGTTAATAAACACATGTCTTGTATCACATATACGTTACAGTTAATAAACATATGTCTTGTATCATATATACGTTACAGTTAATAAACATATGTCTTGTATCATATATACGTTAAAGTTAATAAACACATGTCTTTTATCATATATACGTTACAGTTAATAAACATATATCTTGTATCATATATACGTTACAGTTAATAAACACATGTCTTGTATCTTATATACGTTACAGTTAATAAACATATGTCTTGTATCATATATACGTTACATTTAATAAACACATGTCTTGTATCATATATACGTTACAGTTAATAAATATTTTTTTCGAAACTAATTTCTGCCAAAGTTTATAAAAAAAACAGTTTTTATCTTTCGTAAATAATAAAAATTACTTTCATTAAACTATTTTTTAATAAATGAAACGGTTACGTGTCTTCTTTCTTTATTTATTTGAACTTGTAGTAATTATATAATCAGTCCTTGTGCGAAAGCGCAGGACACAAAATGTTTTAAATAATAATAATAATAATAATAATAATAATAATAATAATAATAATAGAATAATAATAACAAAGTCTTTCGCTAGCGAGGACTACTATTGAGCGTAACCAGTTATAAACTCCTTTAGAAATTTTCGTCTCTATTTTTTTCGTTATCTACTCAATATTTTTGATGAAACCTATATGAAATATGTTCCTTATTAAATTGTAAAGATTTTCTATTATAAAAGAAGTTTTAAAAAAATTAATCTAAAAAAGTTATTTTAAAGTTTTTGTTTGAAAAATTCAGATTTTCTTATTATTCAGACATGTATGACAAAGAGAGAGTTGCAAAAAAGGAGTTGTGGAGTGAGAAGAATTACAAACTTAAACAGAGAGAATATTCAGACCTGTAAAATACAAAGAGGGGGTTGCAAAAATGAGTTGTGGTGTGAGGAGAAATACAATCTGAAATAGAGAGTGGGAGAGTTTTTATAAATACACACAAAATCACATTACTCTTTTTTAAAATCCAAATTAATAAATTAAATAAAATATAAGATTAAAAAGATATGATACAAGTTAGAAAACCATTTCATCCAAGGCAGGGATATTGTTAAAAAAAAATGTTTTTACTATAGGCTTTAAAAATAAAGGTATAAGATTCAATTTGAAATTTATTTATCTTCAAAATGCATTTTTATACATTTTACAAAGTAAGGTATTATATTTGCATACCTTACTTTGTAAAATGTATAAAAGTGCACTTTGAAGATAAATACATTTCAAATTGAATCATGTACCTTTATTTTAAAGCCTATGGTAAAAACATTTTGTTTAACAATTTTTCTGCCTTGGATGAAATGGTTTTCTAACTTGTAAGATATTTTCCTGTACTTCTCACACTTATTTTAGTTGTAGACAAATTAGTCTTAAAGTCTATAAAATAAATATTAAATAAATATGTAATATTTAATGAGACGAGAAAATTCTACTTTGTAAAAAATTACATTAAAATGATGCTGTTTTTTTTTTAATATATATATATCGAAATAATTAATTATATATATCAAAAAAATTAATGACATATATCAAAATAATTAATGACATATATCAAAATAATTGATGACATATATCAAAATAATTAATGACATATATCGAAATAATGAATGATATATATCGAAATAATGAATGATATGTGTAAAAATAATTAATTATATATATCGAAATAATTAATGATATATATCGAAATGATTAATTATATATATCGAAATAATTAATGATATATATCGAAATAATTATTGTATATATCGAAATAATTAATTATATATTTCAAAATAATTAATTATATATATATAAATAATTAATTATATATATCGAAATAATTAATTATATATATCAAAATAATGAAAGATATATGTAAAAATAATAAAATATATATCGAAATAATTAATGATATATATCGAAATAATGAAGGATATATGTAAAAATAATTAATTATATATATCGAAATAATTAATTATGTATATATCGAAAGAATTAATTATATATATATCGAAATAATTAATTATATATATCAAAATAATTAATTATGTATCTATCGAAAGAATTAATTATATATATATATATATATCTAAATAATTAATGATATATATCGAAATAATTAATTATATATATCGAAATAATAAATGATATATATCGAAATAATTATATATATCGAAATAATGATATATATCGAAATAATTAATTATATATATCGAAATAATTAATCATATATATCGAAATAATTAATTATATATATCGAAATAATTAATGATATATATCGAAAAAATTAATTATATATATCGAAATAATTAATTATATATATCGAAATAATTAATGATATGTATCGAATAATTAATGATATATATCGAAATAATTAATTATGTATATCGAAATAATTAATTATATATATCAAAATAATTAATGATATATATCGAAATAATTAATGATATATACCGAAATAATTAATTATATATATCGAAATAATTAATGATATATATCGAAATAATGAATTATATATATGGAAATTATTAACTACATATATACACAAATAATTAATTATATATATATCGAAATAATTAATGATATATATCGAAATAATTAATGATATATATCGAAATAATTAATTATATATATCGAAATTATAAATTATATGTATCGAAATAATTAATTATATATATCGAAATAATTAGTTATATATATCGAAATAATTAATGATATATATCGAAATAATTAATTATATATATCGAAATAATTAATTATATATATCGAAATACTTTATGATATATATCGAAATAATTAATGATATATATCGAAATAATTAATTATATATATCGAAATAATTAATTATATATATCGAAATAATTAATTATATATATCGAAATAATTAATGATATGTATCGAAAAAATTAATTATATATATCTAAATAATTAATGATATATATCGAAAAAATAATTGTATATATCGAAATAATTAATTATATATATCGAAATCATTAATTAAATATATCGAAATAATTAATTATATATATCTAAATAATTAATTATATATATCGAAATAATTAATTATATATATCGAAATAATAAATTATATACATCGAAAAAAATTAATGATATATATATCAAATTAATTAGTTATATATCTCGAAATAATGAAGGATATATGTAAAAATAATTAATGATATATCGAAATAATTAATTATGTATATATCGAAAGAATTAATTATATATATCGAAATAATTAATTATGTATATATCGAAAGAATTAATTATATATATATATATCTAAATAATTAATGATATATATCGAAATAATTAATGATATATATCGAAAGAATTAATTATATATATATATATATCGAAATAATTAATGATATATATCGAAATAATTAATGATATATATCAAAATAATTAAATATATATATCGAAATAATTAATTATATATATCGAAATAATTAATTATATATATCGTAATAATTAATTATATATATCGAAATAATTAATGATATATATCGAAATAATTAATTATATATATCGAACTAATTAAGAAGTAATAATCGAAATAGTCGTTTAAAATATATCATTTTAGTTTGAAAATTAATATCGTATTATTAAAGTTACCATTTTATGAGTCACTATGTTCTATTCCAAATTATTTAATAGGATATAGATTATAAATAAAGTTCGGATGTGTCTAACTGATGAGCCCAAATGAGGGCGAAAATCGAGTCTTGGACTTCCGGTTCTTTGACTGTCATGGCTCTTGTGGTCTGCGACGTTGTTTAGCTGTGGAATTTATTATATACAATCTCTCACATTCTGAAAATCATATATAATAATATAAGTATATATATATATATACACACACACACACACACACACAAACACATATATATATATATATATATATATATATATATATATATATATTTATATTACAAAAAAGTATATATACCAAATTGCAAGATATTCATCTTACCGTTTATTTATTTCAGCATGTTAAAATGTTCAATTCCTGACAGCATCTGTTTCGTAGCGTAAAAACAATCATAAAATGTTATGTCAATGTTTGAATACGTTCCGTTCTGACTTATCGGAGGAATTTTTCATCATGAACTTCGAAAAAATGAATAATAAAATAATTTAGGTATGATTAATTAAATCCGAAAATTCTTAAAAGTAATTGCATTCTTCTTTTTTTTTTTTTGGGGGGGGGGTGAAGAGCGAAACATAATTGAACTTTTTAGATGAGGATTGATTATTTGTATTATTATTCATCTTGAGTGTGATTTTCTAAACGTTTCGGTCGATGTAACCTCCGACCGTCTTTACGCGTATCTTGTCGAACTCGTGAATGTTTCTGTCGAACTCGGGAATCTGGACGGAATCTCGAGCGTTACCCTTTATTTTACTTCACTGTGATAGCATGCTCTTGTTCCGTCAGCCATGACTGGGTAGAGGTCCTAAGTAATTCGCAAATGTATTTTTTTCGGTCGCTCACAATATTCAGAAGAATATCACTTTTACAATTGATTTTACTAAGTACCCTAACCACTGCGCCACGGGTCCTTGCGGACAATTCTGATACGAATTTTAGGAGCCTTAAATCTACTTTTTATTTCTAGTTGTAAATATCACTATTTATTAATAATTATTACGAAATATAGTATTGGTTTTATATTCTGGGCTCTTCTACTTCTGCGGTGATAAGACTTCTCAACTGCAATTGTGATGCTAGGTTGTATAGGGATGAAAACTTTGCTCAAAATCAAGCTGTTCCTTCTTTAATTGGAGTTTTTCGATTATCGATTACGAATTCTTATCAGAGACAATCCGATACAAATCTTATCGAAAAATACCCCAAACACATGTGTGATTTTTTTCAAAATCGGCCTGGCCATACCGTAGGCCATATGAAACGAACTTACACACCGTGCGACATACTCACAAAGTGCCTTTTATAGATAAGTAAAGATATAGAAAATTGTCTCTCATATATATATATATATATATATATATATATATATATATACATATATATATATATATATATATATATATATATATATATATAATATATATATATATATATATATATATATATATATATATATATATATATAAGTGAACGTGTCTGTGTCTGTGTGTCTGTGTACATTTCCCTACGCAATAACTCTGTCAATTTTTAGTCTACAGAATCGAAATTTGATATACAGGTTACTGAGATTTGGGAAAATCGATGTGATCGGTTTTTGGCCAGAAATTTGGCGATTAAAGGGTCAAAGTTCGATTATTTGACCTTTGAGAACTCTACCAAACTCCTCCGACAATTTTGGATCTACGCACTTGAAATTTTACATATAGGTACCTTGGACATGGATCTAACTTTATAACTGAATTTGAGCCCAAAACAATAAATTTTAAGGGGTCATAATAGGGGTTAAAGTTAAAAAAAAATTGACCTCTGCGGTCTCTTCCAAATTACTCTGGTCCAAATATTGGACATTTTACATAAAGAGTATTCAGAGATAGAGCAAGCTTTTTCATCAGTTTCGGTCGAAATTTTTTTGTTACCAATATATAAATGTATGCATGTATGTCTGTTTGCATGTCTGCTTTAAACTTTCAATAGAGGCGACGGATTTTACCAAGATCAGTATCGTTTTACAGGTCGACCTTTCATACGACAAATATCGAAAAATTGGCTAAAAACATTAATATCTTCCCCTTGGCTCCTTGACTAAAAACATTAATATCTTTCCCTTCAACTTTTCTACAGGGGGAGGTCACTTTTTTCGCCGATATTTTTTTAAAGTTATCCTCTACTTTAGATTATCTAGCCTTAATTTTAAAAAATGTCGCTTCCAGTTTGGCGGTGGTCGTAACAGCCTAAAAGTTAGGTTTTACCCCGTTCTTTTCCTCCTTTGCGGGTTCGAGCCTGCCTTCCTACCACCACTTTTTTTTTTTTTTTTTTTGCTCAACATACACATCCAAAAAGTTGGGCAACGCCGGGCTGAAATGCTAGTATATATATATATATATATATATATATATATATATATATATATATATATATATATAAGTGAACGTGTCTGTCTGTCTATCTGTCTGTCTGTGTACATTTCCCTACGCAATAACTCTGTCAATTTTTTGTCTAAAAACTCGAAATTTGATATACAGGGTTTTGAGATTTGGGAAAATGTTTTTGATCGTTTTCGGCCCGAAATTTGGCTGTAAAGGGGTCAAAGTTCAACGATTTGACATTTGAGAACTCTACCAAACTCCTCCGACAATTTTGGGTCTAAACACTTGACATTTTAGATATACGTTCCTTGGACATGAATCTAACTTAATAATTTTATTTGAGCCCAAAACAATAAATGTTAAGAGGTCATAATAGGGAGTCAAAGCTAAAAACGTTGACTTTTTTTTTGCTCAGCATACACCTCCAAACACTCGGGCAACGCCGGCCCGAAATGCTAGTATATATGTATATATATATATATATATATATATATATATGGGTAGGTTATCCATTAAAAGGCGTTGAGTGAAATTTGAAAATTAAAACTTTAAAGCCAAATAGCTGCAACGCGAATTTTTTTTTTACAAACTTTAATATCTATCTGCGTAAGTATACTTTGATAATTATGTTTCACTTTGAAGAAATATAGTATAATAAAATTATGGGGCGTTCGTTCGCACCTGACCTCCATAGAATGGAAATATGTCACAAAGTTTAACAAGGTTTTTTAATATAGAGCCACAGAATATTGTGATAAGTGTTTCAGTATGAACAGGTATGATATAATAAATTATGGGCTTTATCTATTTTATTTTTACTTTCATCATATTTTGCTTTGGTTTTGATACCACCAAATTTGAAACTATCTCTTTACAACCCTTCCTTTTCATAACCTATAATACTTTCATAAATC
This sequence comes from Euprymna scolopes, assembly GCF_053919585.1. NCBI lineage: Eukaryota > Metazoa > Mollusca > Cephalopoda > Sepiida > Sepiolidae > Euprymna > Euprymna scolopes. Next base: position 125,248,766 of record NC_136498.1, on the reverse strand, counting down.
AGAGTCCATTTTCTGTAGGCTGTTTTTGAACCCAGTCAACGACGGGTACTTTTGCTAGTATATATATATATATATATATATATATATATATATATATATATATATATATATAGATAGATAGATATATATATATATATGCATATATATATTATTTTAAATATTTAAATATTTTTCAATATTTAATATATTATTTTAAATATATATATATGCATATATATATACATATATATATATATATATATAAAGAGAGAGAGATAGAAAGAGAGAGAGAGAGAGAGAGAGAGAGAGAGTAGAACCCGAGGTACAACATTAAAAATTAGTAACAAAATTCAGTACAGTATATAATACACATATATTTAATCAAATAACATAATAAATAACGCCGTAAGAAGTGGCAAATCCCGTAACCAGGGGCCAGAAGAACATCGTATTCCACATCGTAACCTGAAAAAACTTATACTAGCGCCAACGTATCTCTAGATTCTACTGTATATATGTTTATCTTTTCTTTGATTATTATATAAAAGTCACTTGTGTGTGTGTATGTTTTTTCATTCCTCATAGGTTCCCAAACGGCTTAGCTTTTCTATTGCAAATTTCACACAAAACTAATTTATATGTCCGGCAGTGTTCTTAGACAGGTTTTGCGCATAAATTCATTCGATAAATATCGAAAATCGAAAAGATCCGGTCCTAAAAATACTTTTTTTCTTCTTTTAGATAAAAAAGAAAAAGTTTTACATGGAATTTTTTATACGTTACACTGGCAAGGGGAATAATACAATCTTAGGATTTTTTCTTTTTTTCTTAATAAAAGAATTATTGACATCTGGAGATGTACATCAGTTGTAGAGCATTAAGCTACAGATCGAACGATCCCGTGTCCGAGTATACCTCACTATTTTATTTGTTTTTCTTTTTAATGAGTTCAGTTTACAATCAAAGAAGAGGTACTATTTAAAATCGCGGCAAATCATTACTTTTTTAGCATGCTTTAAAATTAAACGTTAATCAGAACTAACTTTTCCAGAGCATTCATCGTCAAGTCCAAATATCAACTGACATGATATTGTAAACAAACGCGGGTGGAATTCGATGAACGATGTTATTATTATTATTATTATTATTATTATTATTATTATTATTATTATTATTATTATTGTTATTCTTCTTATTATTATTATTATTATTATTGTTATTATTATTGTTATTATTATTATCATTGTTATTATCATTATTATTATTATTATTGTTATTTTATTATTATTATTATTGTTATTATCATCATCATCATCATCATCATTATTATTGTTATTATTGTTTTTATTATTTTTATTATTATTATTATTATTATTGTTATTATTATTATCATCATCATCATCATTATTATTGTTATTATTGTTATTATTATTTTTATTATTATTATTATTGTTATTATTATTATTATTGTTATTATTATCATCATCATCATCATCATTATTATTGTTATTATTGTTATTATTATTTTTATTATTATTATTATTATAATTATTTTTATTATTATTATTATTGTTATTATTATTATTATTGTTATTATTATTATCATCATCATCATCATTATTATTATTGTTATTATTGTTATTATTATTTTTATTATTATTATTATTATTATTATTTTTATTATTATTATTTTTATTATTATTATTATTATTGTTATTATTATTATTGTTATTATTATCATCATCATCATCATTATTATTGTTATTATTGTTATTATTATTTTATTATTATTATTATTATCATTATTATTATCATCATCATCATCATTATTATTATTATTGTTATTATTATTGTTGTTATTATTATTATCATCATCGTCACCATCATCATCATCATTATTATTTTTTTTTTTTTTTAGCGCCTTTAATAATATGAGTTGTAGACAGATAAATAGGTAAAGAGACAGACTGTCGAAAGTATGAATTTCCTTTATGTAATAGAAAAAAGATAAAATAAACAAACATATATAAATGAATAAGCATTAAATATAGCAACGACAACAATAACAATGTACTCATCGTTGTTTCCGTTATCCTGAGTCAACTTCCGGTGAAATGAATGGATTCGTTGTATTGAAAAAAAAAAAACATAAAAGCTTGGGAACAAGATGAGAAATGCGAATAGACAAGTTTCAAATAATGGCGTTGTAAAATACCACCAAGAATAGAACAGTCTCAGTTACACAACGGAAAGACATTGTCAAGTTTCTAGTGCATACCTGGAATTAGTAACTTTCCCTCGATGACCAAGGTTGACGATGAAAATGGAGGCAAACATTCAAGTTGGAATGAAGGATTTGGTTTATTAATGATTCTTTTACTAATGCCGTGTGATGATGTAATGTTTTGATTAGCTTGGTGTCAACCCTTATCTATCAACACGCCAAAGCGGTACTACGTGTCAGAATTCCATCATAGAATTTGTTTAGAGAACGACATTATATTACCTCAAGCTCCATTCGATAAGTTATTCGCCCCCTGCTCCACGTCCCTTCCAACTCTTTTTAAATTGTCTATTTCAATACATTATCATCTACCAAAGTTCTCCCTTTAATTTCTGCTTTAACTGTGCATTCAAGTGGTGAGTAATCGTAGCTCAGCGGTAGAACACCAGATTGCGGATACTGGTGTCACAATTTCGATCCTCACCCCTGCTGATGATGGATGAGAGCTAGAAACATAACATGTATGACATTCTGTAGACCTCTTTCTCTCTCTCTCTCTATCTCTCTCTATCTCTCTCTCTCTCTCTCTCTCTCTATATATATATATATATATATATATATATATATATATATATATATATATATATACACTAACGACCAAAAATCTGGGACAGTTTAGTTTTTTTTCAATTTCTCCAAAACATTGGGGGGCGTTACAACAAAACTGACACACATTTAACATATCTCTTATGTTGATACACTGTATTAATTACACTTAACTATAAAGGATATAAAAATGTTATGCGCATTTCAGTTTATTTTTTTATTATTATAGTGGCCAAAACCGTGGGACAAAAAAATAAATTTAAAAATAATAGCATTGAAACATCAAAATACCAAAATTGGTTGACACTCATTTAATATCTAGTGAACAAGCTGTCATTTTCTATAATTGCTGCGCCCCTTCTACTGCAAAAGTGAATGAGATAACGACATTCATCACGTGAAACTTTCATCCATTCTTCTTTAAGTTTTAACCACAAATCTTCAGTATTGATAGAGTTTCTTGCACTCACACGGTTCCCCAAAGTAGACCATATGTTTTCAATAGGGTTCAGGTCCGGACTTTGAAGAGGCCAATTAAAAACATCCGCATTTTGCACGTTCAAAAATTCCATTACATGCTTAGCCTTGTGGCAGGGGGGGGGGAGTTATTCTGCATGAAAATGATCTCTCGACAAGTTCTTGTATATTGTACCATTAACTGGTGGTTAGACAGACCGGATCAGTCGTCCCTACCCAAGAAATCATTCCAAACACCATTACGCTACCCTCACCAAATTTAACCGTCTTCTTCGTGCATTTTTTTATTAAATCTTTCGCTAGCAAACCTCCTTATAAATTTTTTCCCGCCAGATCCATGTACATTAAACTTACTTTCATCAGAGAGAAATACATTTCGTCACTGATCATCTGTCCACAACGCATGCTCTTGAGAAAAACTTCTTGTTCTTCTTGTTTCTTGTTCTTCTTGTTTATCAACGGGTTCTTAGCTGGTGATCTCGCAAACAGACCAATTTCATTCAGGCGCCTTGATACTGTTTTACAAGATGCTTTGATGTCATGATAGGCATGTAGTTCACGAGAAATGCTGGCAGCTTTCTGAAACCTATCGTTCAATGCCATCTTCTTAATTAATCGATCTTGTCTAGGAGAAGTTATTCGAGGTCTGTCGTTTTTCTTCGGTGGTAGAATTTTCCCAGTATTCTTGAAATCCTTATGACCCTCCCAACGGTACTTTCCGACAACTTCAAGTCATCAGCTATCTTCCGTATTGAATGGTTTTCCATATGAAGTTTAATAATTGATTTTTTGACGGAAGCATCAATTTTAGGCGTCATAATGATGCTTGAACACGCTGCAATGACTGCAAAGTGATGGAATCAACTTATTTGTCATTTTCCTACTTAGAAAAGTGGAAAAAAAAACTGACTACAAAGTCCACAATAAATTATTTCATTTGCTCTGTCGCTTTGGTTTTGGTCACTTTAATTTAAAAAAAAATTTGAAGTGCTCATAACTTTTTCCTCTCCTTTATAATGAAGTGTAATTAATACAGTGTATCAATATAAGAGATATGTAAAATGTGTGATTGTCTCCCCTGCCGGATGTTCTGGAGAAATTAAAAAAAAAAACTAAACTGTCCCAGATATTTAACTAGTGCGTATAAGCCAGTCACCTGCTGTTTCAAGGTTGTAAATCACACGCAAATTTACTTTAATTTATGTAGATTCAGTATTTATTATTATAGAGCCAATTCCCTTATTATATTTTACCCTGTGTATTGTAAGAATTTAAAAATAATTAAATATTACCTGGCTAGATTAAATCAGGTAGAAAACGGTATTAAACGGTAAATCAGGTATTAAAGCGGTATTCGTTACCATCTGAGCTAATAACACATACACACTAAACGTTACAAATTAACGTAGTTTAACGCATAGATATATATTTGCACATACATAGAGCATACTCATTACGTGGAATTACGGCTGCCAAGTACTAGTTACGTATCTTACATATCGAGCACTGTCAAAGTAAATACTGAAAATAGATAACTCGAATTTTATTTATATACATAATATATATATATATATATATATATATATATTATGTATATGGTAGTTGCCTGTCTAGCCGAACTGATGAGCTGTGAAACAGCGAAACAGTACTGTATGTGGATGACTATAATGCTCCTCATCTTGAGTTGAGCATATTGAGAAGTGATACACGAATTACCATTAGCATATAAGCGACGCTCTTTTTGTAAACAAATCGAGCGGAGATATTTCGGTTATCTCACTACTCGCTCAGCAGCCGCCAATAGCGTAATGGTTAGGAGCCTTGACTGTCGTACAGACGATCAGGTTTCAATCCTGGCTTGAAGTAGTTGCCTGTCTAGCCGCACTGATGAGCTGTGAAACAGTGAAACCACACTGTATGTGGATGACTATATATATACATATATATATATACATGTGTATATATATATATATATATATATATATATATATATATAGTGTAAAATTTTGTTGAAAATTCAAAGACTCACGTTTTCTTTTTTATAACCTTCGTTTATTTCCTGGATTTTTTCCATTACAGCTGTTTCATTAATGAGTTGGCAATTTTACGATTTATGTTTCCATAAAAAATATCCTGTCCCCACCAAATTATTCAGATGTTTATCCATTAGATTTTTCCACCAAAAGCTATATTTTTAACATGCTGGACATCGTATTCGGGTAAAAGGATTTCCACAGCCATGCTTCCTCTCTTCCTCCATCTTTTGGAAATCTTTTTTACCCGAATACGATGTCCAGCATGTTAAAAATATACCAGTTTTCAAGAATTCTGATGAAAGAGGTGACCCACTAAATTATCGTCCCTATTAGCCTTCTCCCGCTTTTCACCAAAATATTTGAGTACTTAATTAATCAAGTTCTAGTCGCATCACCTAACAGCTGCTAAACTCCTGACGGACAAGTAATATGGACTTAGGCAAGCCCGTTGCACAGCAGATATCTAACTGCAATCTCTGAACGTATATACCGTTCACTGAACAAAACAGGGGTGGGTAGAGTGGTAGTCCTCGATATATCTAAGGCTTTTGACAGGGTATGGCAGGAAAATGAGATCATTTGGTATCACTGGAAGAATACATAATGTAATTAAATCCTTCTTAAGTAGGAGTAAAATCCAGGTTGTCCTCGACGGTCGTACATCTAAAAAATATGATATAGATGTGTGCGTACCTCAGGAGTCTATCCTTGGATCTTTAATATTCCTGATATTCATAAATGACCTCCCAGATAAAATTGTTTCTCAGATAGGTATATTTGCTGATGACACCACTCTCTATAGCAGGCACGAGGGGAAAACAAATGAACACATATCTAAGGAAATGGCAGAAACACTAGAGAATGACCTCCAATCTGTAGTGGAATGGGGACAAAATGGATGGTCACATTCAATGCTGCCAAGAAAGCTTCTCTACCACCAAAAGCAATGGCCAAGAATACATTATCCGAAAGTACTTCCTTTAAACTCTTCGACCTAACATATACAGGGAACATAAACTGGAATAGATACATTGAGAACATTGTCAAGGCTGCTGCGAAAAAGGTGGACTCTCTCTACCGTGCTAGAAAGCTACTTACGCCAGAAAATATCCTGTACCTCTATAAGGCCACCATTCGCCCATGTATGGAGTATTGTTGTCACATTTGGGCTGGTGCATCTGCTACTTGTCTCTCACTCCTGGACAGGGTTCAAAAGAGAGTCGCCAACCTGATAGGTCCTGAACTGGCATCTAGGCTTCAGCCTCTGTCCCATCGACGAATATTGCATCCCTCTTCCTGTTCTACAAGTATTTTAATGGTGAACGCTCTGACGAACTACAAGCACTTGTACCCCCTCGACGTCAATACCCCCGAAAACCCGACAAGCAACTAAGTCCCACCCTTTAACAGTAGAGATCCCTAAGTGTAAGAAAACCTTCTACTCCAATATCTTCTTCCCCAGAACTGCTAGACTTTGGAACTCCTTTCTAGGATTCTGCTTTCCCAACTGTACTGACATGCAGAAGTTCAAATGTAATCTGAACAGACATCTTGCTACTTATCTTCCTTCATAATACCCTTGCAACTTATATCCCCGATAGTAGCCCCCTACTTAGAAGTGGCACTGTTCTTTGTTTGGGGTGAAAATTGAATTAAAAATATCTGGGCAGCAGCTGCTAGGAAGGACTTATCCTTGATAGAGTTCAAAATAGACTTCGTAGTCTCGTAGGGGATGCCCTTTTCTCTTCTCTGCAACCTCTTTCTCACATAAGACATGTTGCGAGTTTGTCACTGCTTTATCGTTACTTTCATGGCAAGTGCTCGTCTGAACTCCAACCTATGGTTCCCTCTTGCCAAACTTCCATGAGAAACACTCGTCAAACTGAAACCACTATCAATAATTTCCTTTACTCTTTATTTGTGCCTAAAATTAGAACTGCACGCCTGTGAGACTGTCTTCCGTTTGCCTGCTTTCCAGCTGACTACAATATGGTTGTCTTCAAGTCCAACGTAAACAAGTTTCTTGATGAACCGTTCCACTTAAGTTTTTAAATTTACCGAATTTCCATTACTAACGATTACTGTATTGTCCAATTAACTACTGCACACTCTTTAATCCTTATCCTCGAGTGGATTCTTGGCCTTGATAAGTGGTGATGCGTATGTAAAAAAAAACACACAAAAAATTATAGGAGTATACAAAATTATGAAATTAGAGGATATTATTATTATTTAATTGTTTTGCAGTTGTTGGCAACATTTACGTGGTTCCTCCTATAAGCACCCAATATCTTCCTAGCTAGAAAAATCTTGAGGAAACCTATGCAACGAGATGATTATGATGATGATGATGATGGCGATGACTATTATCCTCATCATCATAATCAACATCTGACTAGGGAATAGTATCCGTTTGTTTTACCGTTGACCGATTTTTGTCAATGAGTTCTGTGAGAAATTCCTCTCCACAAATAGTGATAATAATTGCTATCAATAGATATTTATTGGATGAAATATGCGTATATAAATAATTTTCTCACAGAATAATGAATGGAATCATAGTTAACCATGAAAAGCATCATTGGTAATCGACAATACACGTTTCTAAATTTAAAGAAAATAGAACTAAAATTAATGGACGATACCGGAAATGGTACAATATAAGGATAGAATTAGTTTTATAAATACATACTACTTGATTAAATTGGGCATATAGATACACATGAACTGGTACACACACATATACACACACACATACATACATACACAGATATATATATATATATATATATATATATATATATATATATATATATATATATATATATGTATATGTATAGTAATTAATTTATAAAATATATATGGCGATTAAGCTACACTGAATATTCCGCATTTCATCAACTCTAGGACTCTTCAGGCATAAGCTCTACTACTTAGCTCTACCTACGTATTGAGCAATTTTGAAGTAAATACTTAAAGTTTACGCATAAATCTATACTTTCGTATATCAATTTTATGTGAGTAAATTAAGTAGTTATATATATATATATATATATATATATATATATATAATCATTTTTCGATCTAATGAGGCGGTCTCTCTGAATTGAGAGCTCACTTGAAACATGTATGCACACATGAAGTAAAATTGTCTCGGTGTGTCTCTGTGTGTGTAAATTCCCTACCAAACTACTCTAACAATTTTCCGTCTACAGACTCTGGATTTGACATAAGGGTCATTGAGATTTGGGAAAATCTTTTTAATCGATTTTCAGCCAGAAATTTGACATGTCAAAGAGGTCAATGTTCGACGATTTGATCTTTGAAAACTGTATCAAACTCCTCCGTTAATTTTGGGTCTAAACGCTTGAAATTTTAGATGTAGGTTACTTAGACATGAATTAAATGTTTTAACTTTATTTGAGCCAAATAAATAAATGTTAAGGGGTCAAAATTGGGGTCAAAGTTTAAAAGATTTGACCTCTATGCCAATTTCTGGTCTAAACATTTGATATTTTACATAAATAGTATTAAGACATAGGGCAAGCTTTTGAATCGTTTTTTTTTTTACATAAAATTTGGCTTCTAAGGGGTCAAAGTTCAAAAGATTTAACATTCGCGGTCTCTAGCAAACTATTCAGCCAATTTTGAATCTAAACATTTGAAATTTAACATAAAGGCTATTCAGACATGCAGCAAGCTTTTTAATCAGTTTTTAGGTGAAAATTTGGTTTCCAACAGGTCAAAGTTTAGAGAGTTGACCTTTGCGGACTCTACCAAACTCCTCTTCCAATTTTGGGGGTAAATACTTGAAGATATAATTTACCTGGACATAAGTCAAACGTTTTAATATATATATATATATATATATATATATATATATATATATATATATATATATATATATATATATATAAGGTATATGGTGATTAAGCTACACTGAATATTCCGCGTTTCATCCACTCTAGGACTCTTCAGGCTTACGCATAAGCCTGAAGAGTCCTAGAGTGGATGAAACGCGGAATATTTAGTGTAGCTTAATCGCCATGTATATTTTATAAATTACTAACTAGCTCTACCTACGTATTGAGCACTTTTGAAGCAAATACTTACGCATAAATCTATACTTTCGTATATTAATTTTATGTGAGTAAATTAAGTAGTTATATATATATATATATGTATATATATATATGTATATATATGCACATAAAGTTATGAGCAGTACTGTCTCATCACCGCAATGTTGCATCACTGTGCCTGTTTTACAAATATTTTAATGGAATGTGTTCTGATGAACTTGTTTCACTTGTGTCCCCTCGACCTACATATCCCCGACAAACCCGCTTAGCAATGAGATCTCACCCTTTCACTGTTGTTGCTCCAAAATACCAGAAAGTTTTCTATTCTAATAGTTTCTTCCCTTGAACAGCTAGACTTTGGAATTCCCTTCTTGCTGCCTGTTTCCCTGATATGCGGAAGTTTAAATGTAACATAAACAAATATCTTGTTAATTTTTTATAGACATGACCCCAAATAGTAGCCCCTTGCTTTGTAAAGTAAATGAGTAAAATAAATAAATAAATAAAATAATCGAAACCAAAACCTAAACACAGTAAGTAACGTACGATAACAATTAGACCAGCTTGCCTCGGTTCTAAAAAGGGTTTTCAACTCTCCTGAAAGAGTTGAGGAACAGATAAAAATTCGATGTTCTTCAAGTATCAATTTTTCGATTTTGACCCTTTTAGCAGATTTTTTTCGCATGAGAATCGATTAAAAAGTTTTCCACGTATCTGAATATCCTATATACCAAATTTCCAGTCTGTAGATCAAAAATTCGTTGAGTATATAGGTTGACAAGTGTCCTCACACACATTCTCACATTTATAGATGTATAGATTATCACTTATTAATATCAAGCCTCGTGATTATTTTCTTATAAAAATTAATTTGCAAACGTTCTTGCTTTGGTTTCTTTATTACTAGCATTTGAGCCCGGCGTTGCCCAGCGTTGCCCGGCGTTGCCCGGCGTTGCGAAGGAGGAGGTGTATGTTGAGCAAAAATAAGGGGCGGTTAATTTTTTTTAACTTTGACCCCTATTATGACCTCTTAATATTTATGGTTTTGGGCTCGAATCAAGTTATTAAGTTAGATCAATGTCCAATGAACCTATATCCAAAATTTCAAGTGTTTAGACCCAAAATTGGCGGAGGAGTTTGGTAGAGTTCTCAAAAGTAAAAACGTTGAATATTGACCCCTTAAGAGCTGATTTTCTGACCGAAAACCGATCACATCGATCTTCCCAAATCTCAGTACCCTGTATATCAAATTTCGAGTCTGTAAACTAAAAATTGACAGAGTTATTGCATAGGGAAATGTACACAGGCACACACGCAGACACGTTCACTTTTATAGATATATAGATAGATAGACTAATAGATTAAACAAAAATATATACGTATACATCAATATATATGGAAACAATTTTTTGTTTTACTGTAAAGATTTTACGCAAATATTATGCAAGTATAAATCATGTAGGATATCTGCACGAATATAATTACACGTAATAGTTAACTGTAGATGATCATCCCATAAGAAAACTGAAAAATCTAATAGGGAATTTATTAAAATGAATATTTAAAAAGAATATGCAAATTAGCTAGATCGTTTGCTAGTGAATGCAGTTCCACAACCGATATATAACAAAATTAGGCTTGCCTTTTTTTCTGTTTTTCTTGGCCTTCGGGCTGGGATCCCCCCCTTTTGAGTTGGGCATGTGCCTTAGTTTTTTGTTCATCGTTGATTTTGACTGTATTTTTTAACATGAATAAAAGATTTAATATCTCAAAGTGTAGTATCTGTTCCGGCAGATACTGCAAGCAAAGACCAGATGTGGGGCAACCCCACATACATGACCTTTAACCAGCTCCCATTTCCCACCTCTCGGGAGCTGGTCCCCTTTCTCCCTTCCCCCTCCCTTCACTCCTCACATTAAAAATTGGCCTTGTGCCTAATTTGCTCGGTGGGGGAGCAAATAAATACCATCTGTTCTGCAGATGCTGCACTTAAGATAATTTGTACCAGTCAATGGAGGGGAAATCTCCTATACTGGGACAATTATTATTTTTGGTAACCAGAGTGCCCCCTTTTTGCCTACTTTTAGGGGAGTTGGTTTTTACGCCACATTAAAAACGGCCTTGTGCCTAATTTGCTTTAGTTGGGAAGCAAATAAATACATTAAATAAATAGAAAAGAGGGATTTTGATATGAATATCAATACGCACAAAAGAAAAACGAATTTATAAAAAGATAGGAGATAGATATAGGTTATTTTTAAGATGAAAATTTTACCTCCCTTACTTTGCATACAAAACAAATATGTATACGTGAGCATTGACGTTTACATTTATTACATGTATTATTTTTTCAATATCGAAAATGATGACAGAACAGACCAAAGATAACACCTCTCAAGTTAGTTTCTTTTCTTTTTTTTCGAAATCAATATATTTATAAAAAAGTGAAAATGTGCGTGTGTGTGTGTGTGTGTGTGTGTGTGTGTGTGTGTGTGTGTGTGTGAGAGAGAGAGAGAGAGAGAGAGAGAGAGAGAGTGTGTGTGTCTGTGTACACTTCCCTAGCAAACTATTCTGTCAATTTTCGGTCGAGATTTGACATAATGGGTATTGAGATTTGGGAAAAAAATTTTAATCGGTTTTCGGCCAGAAATTTGGCTGTTAAAGAGTCAAAGTTCAACGAGTTGACAATAGAGAACTCTATTAACTCCCTCCGTCAATTTTAGGTCGAAACACTATAAATTTAGATGCAGGTTACTTGGACATGGACCTAACTTAATAATTTGATTTGAGCCCAAAAGAATAAATGTTAAGGGGTCATAATTGGGGTCAAATTTTAAAAAGTGACCTCTCAACCAAATTACTCAGCCAATTTTTAGTCTAAACATTTGAAATTTTACATAAAAGGTATTCAGACATAAGGAAAGCTTTATAATCGTTTTTTGCTGAAAATCTGGCTGCCAAATGTGTCAAAATTCAAAATTCAAAAACCTTTGCCGTCTCTAGCAAAGTATTAAGTTAACTTTCGGGTCTAAACATTTCAAATTTTACATAAAGGGTATTCAGACATGCGGCAAGCTTTTTAATCAGTTTTTGGGCGAAAATTTGGCTGCCAACAGGTCAAAGGTTACAGAGTTGACCTTTGCAGACTCTACCAAACTCCTCCGCCAATTTTGGATCTAAACACTTGAAATTTTAGATGTAGGTTATTTGGACATAGGTCAAACTTTTAAATTCGTTTTGAGCCGAAAACAATAAATGTTAAGGGGGCAAAATGCGGGTCAAATTTTTAAAAACTTGCCGTCTCTACCAACTTTTCACTATTGTAGTTAAGAAAGTCTATTATATAGAAACGTATTACCGTACATATCTACACTTTTTGATATATACATATGCACATAAAGTTATGAACAGTACATAGAGCCCGAGCAAAGCCGGACGGAATTGCTAGTACGAAATATATAATTCCGGACAAATCCTAATCCTAATATTTTTTATAGGTTATCGTTTCTAATTCTTTAAGGACAGGACATCTTGGATGACGAGAAATTAGAGATACAAAGATGTAATGCAATTCATCTCGTTCCCACGAAACAAGTTTTACTAACACAAGGGTTGGAGAGTCGGATTTAAAAAGTCAGCACACTAGAGAAAGACACTGGTCTGCAAAATATATCTTAACAGCCCCGTCGACATTCCCCAGAAGGGGCGCCTCAGGCGATTAGCAATAAATTAACCTTATCTCAAAAGGAGAAGGCTAAGCCTAGGAGGATGGACCTCCTAGAACTGCACAACACAGGAGACATACCTTAGTTACCAGCAAAGAGGCAATCGCAATGATGGCGTAGACTGTTGACGTTGGTGTCGAAGGAACACCCTCCACTCTGCCGATGGCTAATAGTCAAACTATGAAGTAATCTGAGGATATCAATTGTATTGTGTACCTATTTACAATGCCTCCCCACGGGACAGAGTTAGTCACCAGGGTCGTTTTTTAACGTGGGGAAAAGGTACAAAAATAAAAATTGTCTCAGTCGTGAAGGATTTCTCCTCCACTGAAAGAGAACGAGAAATGGAAGTGCCGCATCTCAAGAACAAATACTACACTTTGATCTTGGCCAAAAGGCCAAGTAGCATCGTATTGTGTACGGGCGAGAGAATAACGCGTATAAGTGTGTTAATGTCAATATAGGTGAAATCACTGTGTACAAGTCGTGTTCGCTTAAAAAGAGGACGCTCGTGTTTTTAATTGAATTCTGAACAGGAAACGCTGTGATCTTCAAGAGAAAAAAAAAAACAAGAAACAAGTCACACAATTAAGCCAGACACAAAACTAAGGCACATGTTTTTAAAAATAATAATAAAAAGAAAACCAAAGAAGAAAGAAAGAAAAGAGGAACTAATTTTTATAGTATAAGCACTTGTGATAACTTCCGCCGTCGACTGCACGTGGTACGCAAATGGTTTTGTAGTCATTTTTTTTTTCTGGATGGATCTCAGTTGTCACGTGACGGAACTTTATATTGTTTGTGTCTTCTTTTTATTGTTATTATACCTATTTACTATGCCTCCCCACGGGACAGAGTTAGACACCAGAGTCGTTTTTTAACGTGGAGAAAAGGTACAAAAATAAAAAAATGTCTCAGTATTGAAGGACTGCTCCTCCACCAAAAGAGAACAAGAAATGGAAGCGCAGCATCTGAAGAACAGATGGTATTTATTTGCTCCCCCACCGAGCAAATTAGGCACAAGGCCAATTTTTAATGTGAGGAGTGAAGGGAGGGGGAAGGGAAAAAGGGGACCAGCTCCCGAGAGGTGGGAAATGGGAGCTGGTTAAAGGTCAGGTATGTGGGATTGCCCCCACATCTGGTCTTTGCTTGCAGTATCTGCCGGAACAGATGGTATTTATTTGCTCCCCCACCGAGCAAATTAGGCACAAGGCAAATTTTTAATGTGAGGAGTGAAGGGAGGGGGAAGGGAAAAGGGGACCAGCTCCCGAGAAGTGGGAAATGGGAGCTGGTTAAAGGTCAGGCATGTGGGGTTGCCCCCACATCTGGTCTTTGCTAGTCATAGCTAGTCATAGCTTACAGTATCTGCTGGAACAGATGGTATTTATTTGCTCCCCCACCGAGCAAATTAGGCACAAGACCAATTTTTAATGTGAGGAGTGAAGGGGAGGGGGAAGGGAAAAAGGGGACCAGCTCCTGAGAGGTGGGAAATGAGAGCTGGTTAAAGGTCAGGTATGTGGGGTTGCCCCCACATCTGGTCTTTGCTTGCAGTATCTGTCGGAACAGATGGTATTTATTTGCTCCCCCACCGAGCAAATTAGGCACAAGGCAGATTTTTAATGTGAGGAGTGAAGGGGAATGGGGACCAACTCCCCGGGGAGTAGGGGAGCTGGATAGTGACAATTGGTATGAAGGGTTACCCCTACATTGACCAAGGTCTTATATGTGGGGTCGCCCCCACATATGGTCTTTGCTTGCAGTATCTGCCGGAACAGATACTACACTTGGATCTTGGTCAAAAGGCCATTGAATGATTATTATTATACTTTACCCATATTTGCCCAAAACAAAGTTATAACAAATCTCAGACAAAATAAGGGAAATCCTCTGCTCTTGTATAAGCTTATGTAATCTAAGACCTCTACCTCCTTCGCGAGCACTGTATAATCTTTCTTGAATGTTGATGCGAGGCGTTTCTTCTCATGGTTATGTGTTCCGTATCCGTTGTTATTATTATTATTATTATGGAGGATTTTACGATAACTGGAAAATCACCATTTACCTTTTTTAGCGTGGGGATGGGGTGAACTAATCATTTTCCGAAATATCTTTTTTTTGTTGTTGTTTTTTGTTTGTTTGTTTGTTTGTTTGTTTTTCATGAAAATGAAAACTCGAAATATAACATAGCGCGGATGCATGAGAAATGACGTCACCAACAGGGAGAAATAAAGACTTTAAAAAGGAGAAAGAGATCACATTTGAAACGTTCATAACGTTCGCGATCATGTGAAAGGCGTAGATAACGCTCAAAAAGAAGATCACGTAGGGGGACGTCACAGCGGTAAATAGAGAATGAGGAAATAAATGTCATTGTACAACAAGAAAAATGTGAGTTAAAGTTTTTTTTCTATTCTTTGTTTGCTTTGCGACTGAAACTACAACGTGTTAGTTCCCGGGCAACGTTACTGAAACACCCAAAGATGATTTTACGTGGCTTACTTTCTTTGTTTACGCATTCCGACTTAAACTTACTCCAATAATCATTTTATGTCCATTCAGAAATACCAACCCGAGGATGTCAATCCGGGAACGTACATGCTAGGCTGTCCATCCGAAATCATCCAAAGTAACAAAATTCCTCAAAATATTTTTCAAAAAACAAGTGAAAACATTTTTTCACTTGTTTTTTGATAGATTATTGTATTTATAAAAATGGTTATATTTTCATATTTATTAGTCGCCCGATCGTTCGTTCGTCTGTCCGCATTTTTCTCATTAACTACGCCTTGGAATTTTTGGAAATTGTGCATAAATATTAAACATGATATGAGTAAAAAAAAGTAACAGAACGGATTTTTGGGAAAATTCATTTGTTTTTCCAATATATGATTGTATTTATAAAAATTGTTCAGTTTTCACTATTCTAAATAGCAATTGAAACATATTTCTTTTTCAGTTTAACTCCTAACACACAACATATTAACATATTTAGCTTTGAATTCCTTAAGCGCACTGAGACTTCAATTCAATAGTTTTACTGTATTTTATTAGCCTAAACGTGTAACAACAACCATAGCTCCCTATTCATTTAACGATTATTACAATTTTCATCATGAGTATATTAGTAGTATATTCTATTACATGAATCTTAAATCAACTTCAAAAATATTTAACAACAGAAATTCATAAATTAGATTCCCTAACGCTATTTACTAGAGACTAAATCAATCTTCGAAGTTAAAAAGATAGACATCGACAATAAACTTTAGATAATATAGTTAAACTTGTCTACCAGCAAACAATAACACATACAATCAAGGAATACATCAAAGCCGCTCAAAATGGAAAATAATCGAGAAGCTTTAATCACACTTAAAAACCATATAGCAGACTTCAACAGCAGGAGGCCTCAAGTTTTGACAAGCTTCTGGGCTTGACCATTACTCCTGATTTTAAATGGAACACGTACATCAAATCTGTTGCCAAGGCCGCTGGAAAAATGGTGGGATCTTTCTATCGATCCGGTAAATATCTCACTGCTGATTCTATTCTCTATCTATATAAGAGCCAGGTACGTCCAAGGATGGAATAATGTTGCCACATCTGGGCAGGAGCTGCTAGAAAGGACTTGTCCTGCCTTGACAGAGTTCAAAATAGACTTCGTAGCCTCGTAGGAGATGTCCTTTTCTCCTCCTTGCAACCTCTATCTCACAGAAGAGATGTTGCGAGTTTGTCTCTGATGTATCGTTATTTTCATGGAAAGTGTTCGACTGAGTTTCAATCTATGGTCCCCCCCTCGCCAAACTTTCACAAGAAACACTTGTCTAGCTGTAAACACTATCAATAATTCCCCCCACTCTTTATCTGTGCCTAAACCTAAACGTAGATTCCATGAACAAAGCTTCTTTCTTAGAACTGCAAGCCTGTGGAATTGTCTTCCGTTTTCCTGCTTTCCGGCTGACTACAATATGGTTGTCTTCAAGTCTAACGTAAATAAGTTCTTGATGAGCCGTTCCATATAACTTATCAAACTTACCAAATTTTCATTACTAATGATTACTATATTGTCCAATTTCTACTGTACACTCTTTAACCCTTATCCTTGAGTGGTCTCTTGGCCTTGATAATGTGGTTGTGCCTATGTAAAAAAAAAAAAGGTTAAAAAATCCCACCGAAAATAGGAATTATTAGAAAAATAATACTAAGAAATAATAAATATCAAATCATAAATAACATACGTAGTAGAGCATTGCACAATAAAGATACGCGTATACACACATATACGCACACACAAACACACACACACACATATATATATGCATATATATTTGTTTATTAATTATACAGAAGTACAGAAAAACATTGTTAAAACATGTTAAATGGTATTTGACCTTTGAGTAGTCTATCAAACTCATCAGTCAATTTTTGGTCTAACCACTTCAAATTTTAGATGTAGGTTCTTTGGATATGGATCAAACTTAATAACTTGATTTGAGCCAAAACCAATAAATAATGAGGGGTCATAATAGGGGTCAAAGTTAAAAAAATTGATCTTTTTTTTGTTGCTCAACATACACCTCCAAACACTCGGCAACACCGGGCTGAAATGCTAGTATATATATATATATATATATATATATATATATATATATATATATATATATATATATATATATATATCCGATGTTTGTGATTGGGTCGTTTGCCACATTCAAGCTCCCCATAGAACAATTGCTTAGGTATCCTATAATCCTCCATTCTCACTACGTGACCCGCCCATCGAGTCTGGTTTCGAAAGACTCGAGCCTCTATGCTGAATGTGCTCGCCTTCTTGAGCACCTCCTCATCGGACAAGAGAGCTTGTTTGGTGACATTAAATATCCTGCGTAGGCATGTCTGGTGGAATCTTTCCAGAGCCTTGATATGACAGCGATATGTCGTCCATGTTTCCGGGGCATATAGGAGGACAGGTAGTACACAAGTCTCGTATACCTTAATCTTTGTTTTGAAGGTCAGGGCTCTGTCTGCCCACACTCGTTTTTCGAGATTACCAAAGGCCTTACTTGCCTTATTGATCCTTCCTAAGATTTCCTTATCGAGGGTTCCGTCGCTTGATATAGTACTGCCAAGATATACAAAGTCATCAACGGTGCCCAGTTTCGTTCCATTTACACAGATGACCGGTTCCTCGTAGCGGCTGTTTGGAGCTGGGGTGAACATTACCTTGGTTTTCTCCAGGCTAATTGTGAGGCCAAAGGCAGTGCACGCCCTGGAGAAGCGGTCCATGAT
The DNA here is from genome assembly GCF_053919585.1 of Euprymna scolopes. Classification (NCBI taxonomy): domain Eukaryota; kingdom Metazoa; phylum Mollusca; class Cephalopoda; order Sepiida; family Sepiolidae; genus Euprymna; species Euprymna scolopes. The sequence continues at coordinate 125,230,348 of NC_136498.1, read as the reverse complement.
GCCCTGCATATCTTCTGCCGTGTGTGCGACGAAGTCTACATCGTCAGCATACAGCAGCTCCCTGACAAGTGAGTGAAATGTTTTCGATCTGGCCCTGAAACGAGTAAGGTTGAATAACTTGCCCGTTGTCCGAAATCGAAAGAGCACTCCCGTTTCACAGTTTCTAAATGCGAACGCGAGTGTTGTTGCGAAATAGATTGAGAACAAGGTTGGAGCTAGAATATCTCCCTGTTTAACCCCGTTGTCGATGGCAATGCCCTCTGAAACTGTGCCGTTTAGCTGGAGACGCGCTTTCATGTTTTCATGCAGTTGTCTGATCATATTTACGAAACCAGGTGGACATCCATGTTTCCCCAATATTATCCACAGAGCAGTTCGGTTTACAGTGTCGAAGGCTTTTTTTCAGATCTACAAATACCTGGTATAGAGCTAGCCTTTGTTCTTTGCATTTTTCCTGTATCTGACGGACTGAGAAGATCATGTCCATTGTGCCACGCCCGGGTCTGAACTCACTTTGGGCTTCGGGCAGTACTGAGGGGCAAATGTATTACGAAAGCGAGAGGATACAGAGGACTTTGATCTCGACCCCGCGTACTCGTGCGGGATATGCGGCAGGGTGTGCCTGTCAAAGGCAGGCCTCAAGAGTCATGGAACTACGCACGCGGGACATGAACTGGGAGCACGGGAGGGAGGGGGGTCGGTCACCAACAAAGTTATCCTGCAGAATATGCGGCAAACTGTGCAGGCCGGGTGGGGCTATGTGGAATCATATGCGGACTCACTCACACGCCATCGTATCGTGAGGGTTGGTCGTCTTCTGTAAAGAAGTGGCAGTCACCATATATATATATATACTAGCAAAAGTACCCGTCGTTGACTGGTTCAAAAAGAGCCTACTGAAAATGGACTCTGATTTATGAAAGTATGATAGGTTATGAAAAGGAAGGGTTGTAAAGAGATAGCTTCGAATTTGGGGGTATCAAAACCAAAGCAAAATATGATGAAAGTAAAAATAAAATAGATAAACCCCATAATTTATTATACCATACCTGTTCACACTGAAACACTTATCACAATATTCTGTGGATTTATATTAAAAACCTTATTAAACTTTGTGACATATTTCCATTCTATGGAGGTCAGACGCTAACGAGCACCCCATAATTTTATTATACCATATTTCTTCAAACTGGGACTTAATTATCAAAGTATACTTACACAGATAGATATGAAATGTCTTTATCAAAGTTTGTGCTTATTTCCATTCTATGAAGACCAGGCGCGAACGCAGACCCCACAATTTTTTATATCATCCCTATTTAAGTAAAAACATACTTATCAAAGTATTATTATGTACATCTATACCAAAAACACTTGTAAACATTTTTTTTTAATTTTTTATTTGGATACTTCGTGGACCACGCGCGTACGTAGACCCCACAATTTTAATGAATCATCATTATGCCAGATCAAACATACCCATTACTGTGTCTCGATACGTCTTCTATCATTATATGTGATCAGCTATAATAGTCAACCATATAGGAGGCTATTCGTGACCAGACACACACACAGACGTTCAGCTTTATATTATAGATATATATATATTTGCCTTTATAACTACTTATGTATGTATATATGTGTGTGTGTGTGTGTGTGTGTGTTAACAAGACCCGTTAACCGGCGTTGCCAAGTGGAACCCTGCATCCCCTTGCAAAAAAGTAATCTACGGTTGTTGTTACCGTCCCTGAACAATTGAGGACCTTGGCAGCCGTGAAACGAAACGAAACGAAACGAAACGAAACAATCTGGTTTTCATTGGCGATTAGTGCTGGTTTGTGGCGATAACATGCAGATACTGTTTGGATTTAAAAAAGCAATTCAAGGAATGCGTAAATCAGTATGAATTAAATAAAATTACGAAAAATGGTCAATTTGAATAATAATGGAAAGTAAAAACAGAAATGTTAGAAATTAGGGATTCTCACACTATGTGAACTGTTTAGAATGATCGAACTCAGCTGGTTCTTCTTTTCAACTCTTCCACCAATATTATTAAATTAAATTCCAGTTTTATGTCGTATTTTTTTACATGTAAAACAAAACAATTACAACTATTTTCACGTCACTTCTTTGAGTATTGTCATGTTACGAACGGCGTCTGGAATAGACATCCCAAACTCCCCATGTTAAGAACGGCTTTCTTAATAGACAACCCCAACATCCCTATGTAAAAAACGACTTTCGGAGTCGACAACCCTTTTTCTGGAGGGGGGAAATAATTCTGCCAAATTTAACCGCGACAATCATTGCCAAAGTACTAACCCTCTAATGTTACAAAAAATCGGGCGGCGGGTGGGTGAAAGTGTCGGTAGGAGAGAAGTAGATTTATTTATTGCGGGTGCATACAAACCTGGAAGTTAGTGAATTACAATGCATAATACAGGTCTTTATATCCCTATAAGTACTTGTCTTCGTCAAATTTGAATGAGATTTTCTTAATCAGCATTATCGAAAACTTGAAAAATATTCAGTGTAAAGAAAATTGTGGAATTTAATCTAATGCACAAATTTACTCTCCCCTCCCAAAGAAAATCAAATTAGATACTCCACAGAATTCAAAATTGGTAAAAACACGCACATATATATATATATATATATATATATATATATATATATATATACACACACACACATATATATATATATATATATATATATATATATATATACATATATATATATATATATATAGGGAAAGAGGGAGAGAGAGAAAGAAAGAGAGAGAGAGAGAACAGGATAAACAGATGAGGGAGAATACGCCTCATAATCCGCTAAACTAAATGCTTGAAAAGGGAAAACGTTAATTGCTATCTAAATGCGTTAACTGTGAAACGAAATGATTTACAATTGGCGTAATTATCTCCAACTGCGTCTGCAAAATTTATTTTTCTATTTCGAGTTTAGAATTCACACACTTTTTTCTATTTAATTCGCCGAAAAATAAAGAGCGACATCCGAATCATTGTTTTTTTTTAAGAAATAGAGGGAAAAAAGCGCAAAAATATATTTGGATTCGCGTGTCCATTCAGGAAATCAATTGATGAGGAGCGCAGTAATCGGGTTAATCGCGTGAACCCCTCACGACAGAAAAATAAAACATTTAAAAAATCCTCAATAAATGGTTAATTTATGTGGCTTATTTTTAAACGGCGACATAGCGAATAATAAATTAAATACAATAACATCTTGAATCATCATCATATCGGATGCATACTAAGATTCTGTTGTTGGCATTGGTTTCTCTGATATTTTTCATATCATATTATTATATAGTCAGAATTATTTCTAGAAAGATATCAAGGATTACAAGAGAAGACCACATGAAGGTTGCTAACGTCCCCAATCGAAAGTGTATTTGTATGACGAACTGGATGTGAACTTAAAACACCCAGGTGGTCAGTCAGTGTCTTAAACCACAAGACCATCCCCACCTCCCAGCATCGTGTATGACATCGTCACTCTCCAAATTCGAACAACGTCTCTTTCCCCTGTTAGCATGACAACATGCAAGGAGAATGTTTTTTTTACTTTATAATGTTAGGTCTTTATCCAATTTAGAAATGCACATTTACCTATTTAGTATTATCTGTACTCACTAGGAGTTCTCATACAGGCAATCATCAGAGATTACTCACTAAAAATAACCGGTTGTTTCCCATGAATTTTGGGTGACAACAAGTCTACCAAGATTTCTAGACCTCTCAACCTCTTTCGATAACCTTTGTAAATGAATTTGCATTATCGCAATAGCTGCTTATCATTGATTTCTCCCTAGTAACACCATTGGTCTTCACATGAATTTGAGCCACCTCAAACTTCCAGTATTCTTTGCACGCATCCAATAATGGTTGGTGTTTTCACTCCTTGGTCTTACCATCGTTCTTGACACTTCACACTTATTTTACACTTTACACCTATTTTGTTTGGTATCAACCGAGACTGGTGTCTTTTTTTTTTTTTTTTTTTGGTAAGGAAGGCAGTTTACATATTTCTCTCAGTTTCAGTTTCCTTGGTTTCATTTCGTGTCCTTCCATCTTTTTTGTTTTACTTTTGCACCAGCTACCGTGGGGATGGTTAGTTTTTGTAGCTTATGTGGGTTTGGTTTCTGCGTTTTAGGAGTTTCCTTAGAATTTCAGCTATTTTCAGCATTTGTATAATGTCGCTCTTTCTTTTTAATTCAGATTTCACTTATTATTATTATTATTATTATTATTATTATTATTATTATTATTATTATTATTATTATTATTATTATTGGCTCACAAGAAGCTTTCACACAGGTCTTCAGAGATCTGTCCCTGAAAACAGCCTGTGGTGTTCACTGGAAGCTGAATGACAACAAGTGTCCCCAGGTTTCCAGTACTCTCAACCCCTTTCGATAACATTTGCAAATAAATTTGCATTATCGCAAACGCTGCTAGCCATTCATTTGTCGTTGGCAGCAGTTATTGGTCTTTGCTGTGATTTGAGTGGCACTAAGCCTCCCCAAGGTCTCAGTTCTCTTCGTACTTATTCGAACTTGTGCTCACTAGGAATTCTCACACACAACATGACAGCATCAGAAAATAACTAGTGATGTTCTCTGGAATCTCCAAAGGTGACCAATACTCTCCACATATTTCGATAATCTTTGCAAATTCATTTGCATCGTCGTAACAGTCGCTTGCCATTATACACACACACACACACCCACACACACACACACATATATATATATATATATAGCACACATCTATACACGCACATACACATACAGCCATATATATAGCACACGCACACACACACGCATATATATACAACACAAACACATACGTATATATATATATATATATATATATATATATATATATATATATATATATATACATTATATAACAATTAGTTACAGTTTATAGGGATTCAATGAGATTAAGAAAGCAGGGATCTCATTAAATCCCTACAAACTGTCACAAACTGTTAAATAAATTTTTTGGATGCAAGTATGATTGATTTTATATTTGTAGTTTTATTTAGTGCATTAACCTGCAAAATTTATTGTATATTTTGCACACCTCTTTTCTATGGTGAAAAGAATTGACTTTTTCGAAACTCCATGGAATAGGTTTTTTTTTGCTTTATTTGTATTCCTTGTAGATAATTGAAAGTCTGCATACCTTTTTTATATAGTTTCTAAGGGGTTTTTTTTTGTTTTTTTTGAAAACTTACATTTTCAATGTCAAGATTTTTATTTTATATTATATATATATATATATATATATATATACACACACACACGTTTTATTTTTTATTACTGTATCTTTCTGTTAAGTTACATTATTGTTTCAGCTACCCGGCCGTTTTTTTTTTGCCGTTAATAAGTTTTAAGCCAACGAGAGATGACTTAAAAAGTAAGCTACAAAATTAATCTATTTCATAATTGAGCATTAATATACTGTATTAACAAAACCAAGACTTCAAAAAAGGTGTCCATAGCAACAGAAAGTGTATTTAATTTTAAATTACATTTGTTTCCATACCAGTTCGACAATTTCAAGCATTATGGCGTTTGAAAATTTTCACAACCAGCATTTCTTCAAACTTCTTGAATAAAAACACTCTTGACAATAGAACATTGTTTAAAGAAAATTCCCTTAACGGAAAAGAAGCATGTGAAAAAACATTTACCCTTGTATCTCTGTATTCTACTCCTTTTTTCACTCCTTCCGTATTACTACTCTTTACATCCTAATTATTTTTCTCTTTATCCATTTCTATCAACTTTACTCCCCTATTTTTATAACTTCGCCATATATTTCCCCCCTTTAATCCTAATAACAGCGCAACCCTTATGACTATTGCACTATATTTTCTTTCAAAAATCCTTATTTTTTTTTTTACAACTACATACCCTATAATCCTGGTAACTTAATCCGTTACTTTACCGTCGGGTTTTCCTCTACATCTTAGTACACGGCACCCATGTAACCCCTCCCCCATCATTTTAATTAACCCTAACCCTAACCCTAACCCTAACCCTAACCCATCATTTTAATTAATTTCATAACATTACGCCATATAAAATAGTCGTCTTATAAGTATTGGTGTGATCACAGTTACATTTGATAAAATCCAACATCGTATACCCCCCCGCTTTCATTTATTCATTATCATAATGTAACGCACGAAAACATTAACATTTCTAAGTGCTTGAAACAATTGTAACCAACAATGAAATACACTTTTTTTGCTATCAACCCATTCTTTGAAGTCTTAATTTTTGTTAAAGCAGTTTATGAATGCTCAATTATGAAATATGATAATTTTGTAGCTTACATCACTTTTTGGCTTAACATTTATTAGTATACAAGTAAACCACAGAATAACTGGAATGTAAAGTCGCGTTTCACCCGACGAAAAAATACCAATCCCTATTTTTTAAGCAACTAAGAACTCAGACCGGTGTTCCTCGTATATTCCCCCGTGGACGTATCCGTAGCGGTGTTAAGTGGTCGCGGGCGGAGTATGAATCGAATAGAGAGAAAATATTTTACAACTTCCATTGATTGTAACCGATTGTGGCCGTGAACTGTCACCGGAAAAAATACAGAAATGTACGAATATCAAGGAACTGTAAGGGTAGTAAGCCTATAGCACACCTCAGATCCTGTGCTGAAGTGTGGGGGCATTACATTTGAATGTAATGTCGTGATTTTTAATCCTATTAAGGTCAAACTTACACGGGAAAAAATAAGTTCATATTATTTATATAGATAGATAGAAGAAGAAAAGATATATATATAGATAGATAGATAGATAGAAGAATAGAAAAGAAGAAGAAGAAGAAGATATAGATAGAATAGAAAGAAGAATAGACAGAAGAAGATAGATAGATAGATAGATAGATAGATAGATAGAAGAATAGAAGAAGATAGATAGATAGAATAGAAAGAAAGAAGAATAGAAGATAGAATAGAAGAAGATAGATAGAAGATAGAAGATAGAATAGATAGAAAGATAGAAGAAGAAGAAGAAGATAGATACATAGATAGATAGATAAATAGAGGAAGAATAGATAGATCGAATAGAAATGGACGATTACTGAATTATATAAACACTATAATTCAGAATACTACAAATAAGACTATATATACACACACACACACACACACACACATATATATATATATATATATGTGTGTGTGTGTGTGTGTGTGTGTATGTGTGTATATATATATATAGTCTTATTTGTAGTATTCTGAATTATAGTGTTTATATAATTCAGTAATCGTTCATCTCTTCTCTCTTCATCTCTTCTATATGAATGACGTGAAAAACAAAACATTATATATATATATATATATAATGTTTTGTTATTCATGTTTTACAATGTTCTTAGTTTGAAACAAAATATTTCAAAGTATATTCGTAAGTAAATACAATTCAGTTTACAATCAAATAGACATCAATGTTACAAGCTACTAACAATGCCTTTTTAAGCAAAGATGTTTTTGTTTTTTCAGGAAAACAAAAAAGGCAAAGAAAAAATCTTTCAATGCCAGAAAAAAGGGAAAAAATAAACAATGAGATGAATTCTTCTTTATTTATGTAAAATTGTTTTAACTTCCCATTTTGGTTCTAAAGCACTGTTTATAATTGTTCTATGCCTTTTCCCAAAGGTTTATTTATTGCTTTTTCGCCTTTGGTTTTCCAGCGCGGACTATCTATGAAATCAAAGAACGAACATTTAAAAAAAAAAATGGCGTCGTTTTTTTTTTTTTTTTTTGATGAAGTTAAAATAAACCAAACGTTGTGGTTTCAAAAGAGCAAAGGAGCGTAAATATCATTTTTACTCCACTGCCATTTTGTCGTTTGTTTACAAGCCAATATCCGTTTGAACCCTACCCGTTTCCACCAGAAATCTATTTCCTGTAGCTCGGATACAAAAACAAAAAAAAGGGAAAATGAAAGAGTTAAATATGGAAAATGCTATTTCGGAAAAAAATATATATATAATTAAGAATTTTACTTAAAACAATAAAGACACAGAATAAAAGTTGGAGAAAAACAAACTTATTCCACATCAAAAAGCCGCATGAATTATTTCTTTCATCATTTAATCTATATTTAAATAATTTTTCTAAACAAGAGTTTAATTTTAGATGCGTCTAAACATCCATATGAGACTATGTCTTTCAGTAACTCCGACAGTCATATATTTTATGACGTCTAAATTTTACATCGGATTCAGAATACTAGTGCCCCAAAAATGTTACAAACTTTTAAAAAAGAGGAAAAATACAATAAAAAAAGATGAACTAAGTTTATCAGCAGAAAAATGGGGAGAAAGTTGTTCACCAAGGTACACAAAAGAAAGTTGAATAGGATTATTAACCAAGGTGCGGTTGACAAAAGACTGTACATTTTTTTTTTTTACATTTTCACCTCAAACAAGGCACATTGCCACTTTGATGTAGGGGGCTACTATCAGGGAAATAAGCTACAGGCGTACTATGTTGGGAGTTGGGACGCAAGATGTCGTTTCACGTTGCACTTGAACTTCTGCATGTCAGTAAAGTTAGGGGGAGCAAGAACTCGAAAGGGAATTCCAAAGTCTAGCGAATCTGGGGAAGAAACTACTGGAGTAGTAGGCTCTCTTTCATCTAGGGATCTCAACTGTGAAAGGGTGGGATTTTGCTGTTTGTCGGGTTTTTCGGGGTATTTACGTCGAGGCGGTACAAGTGCTTGCAGTTCGTCGGAGCATTTACCGTAAAAGTACTTGTAGAACAGGCAGAGCGATGTTACATTTCGTCGATGGGACAGAGGCTGAAGCTTAGATTTACAGTTCAGGACCTATCAGGTTGGCGACTCTCTTTGGAACCTTGAACCAAAATGTTGCAAAGTTTTAAAAAAGAGGAAAAAATACAATGAAAAAGATTAAATAAGTTTATCAGCAGAAAAATAGGGAGAAAGTTGTTCACGAAGGTACACAAAAGAAAGTTGAATAGGATTGTTAATCAAGGTCTGGCTTACAAATAACCAGACATATAAGTTTACGGGTAGTTTAAGGTATGGCGATAAGTTTTGCGACAGTTTGCAACAGTTAGGGGACAGTTGCGGAGTCTTGGGTTTGCGACGGTTAACAACATTAAGGAAAGTTTTTAGCTGGCCACAGATGAAGTCAGGTCGTAGCAAGGATCAGATCGAGGACCGAGAGAACTTTAGGAGTTCAATATGTGTTGACATTTACTTATGAACACGACCTCGACAAACAATAAATGTGGATCTTAGCATGTAAGGTGTCAATTATGCCACACACATACATACATACATACACACCTACATACACACATGCATACACACACACACATACATACACACACATACATACACACACAATGCAACTGATATTTGCAGAAACGTCGGAGTTTGTGTTTTTTGTTTAAATGGTCTTTTATTTTTCATACTTGTTAACCCGTGAACGCCCCTTTTCAGCTTCCAATGTGAGAGATGGAGACACTACCAGAATAGGAAAGAAATCCACGGCACACAGTGTTTGGGTCGGCAATTATTGTCAAGCGAGATTGCTCATGCGTTATGACAATAGTATTTACATAGGAATGTAAGAGTGAACGGACGAAGCGATCTTTCCCGCTTAAATTCGAAATAGCATTTGTCAGTGTCAGGAAATCAGAGAAAAATATTATATGAATTGAGACGATGCCAAAGGCAAAAAAAAGGTCAAATCTATATAAATAAAACAGTAACTGTATGTTTTTGTGTATGATCTAACCAATAAACTTTTAAACTACTGATCACATGACACTGAAAATAACAGGAAATAGTAATCATACAACAAAGATGGTTTACAACGAGTAAAAACTGTTTATTTCAACTTGCCGACATATTTCTATTAGTTTTACGCATGCGCCAAACTAATCATTTGTTTGATTTGACATGCTTATTATGTGTTACGCTCGCTAAGGTTTATGGAAAAAGTAAATATTAAAATTGTCTGCAAATATTAAAAAATAATAACAATCACGATTGTGGATTGACTTTTGTGATGACTGGAATGTGAATTTATAGTATATATATATATATATATATATATATATATATATATATATATATATATATATATATATATATATATATACTAGCCTGGTTTGGATGTGTGTGTTGAGCATAAAAAAAAGTGGTTGTAGGCAGGAGGCTCGAACCTGTACCGTGAAGGAGGAAAAGAATAAAAAACGTGACGTCTTTGCTATTTCGCCCATCGACAAACCGGAAGTGATGTTAGTCAATCGAAAAGAGAGGATGGCTTTCGAAAACATCTGCGAAAAAGCGCCCAGTGGAGGGTGAAGTGATTAATGTTTTTAGCCAATTTTTCCGTATTCGTCGTCCGAATATATATATATATATATATATATATATATATATATATATATATATATATATGATGATTGCAACGTCTTGTCAGACGAGTGCCACTCCCTCAGGTGCTGAAAGTCCATGAGCCGGAAGATAACCTTAACTTTAGTCCTGCCGGAAAAAAATTCATACGCGCAAGCAGACATGACACTGAAGACGGTCACTGGTATATATACATATATATATATACATGCACGCATGCATACACATATATGCACATACACACATACAAATAACCCACATATATGTATACATACATACACATTACATATATGCATACATAGACATACTTATACATAAACATACACAAGACGGTCATTGGCATGCATACACACACACATATATATATATTTAAACGCAAATATACATATATACAGATACACACATATCTGTAAACATACACATATATGTACATACACCATGAATACACATACATACGTATACAGACACACATGTATACATACAGATATACATACATACACATATACATACATACATACATACACGCACATACATACATACACACACTTACCTACATATACGTACACGTATGTAAATATGCACTCATACATACAGATATACATACATACACACCTACAAATACATACACACATATACATAATACATCCATACGTACATACGCACATACATATATACACACACACTTATCTACATATACGTACATGTACGTAAATATGCACTCATACACACATATACACACATATATGCATATATACACAAATGCATAAATACACATACACACGCCCATATACATACATGCACACATACACACATATACATACATATAAACATAGATATGCACACATACACATGTACATAAACATACATACACACACACACACATATATATATATATATATATATATATATACATAGGTACATATAATAATGGCAGATCAATTACTACATGCTTACAGCATTTCAGACCTACACGCGTCACAACTTTTCCGTCGCAATAGGACCGTTTCTTTTTTTTCTTATAGCCTGAGGGAGTATCTGTACCTGATGGTGTTACAGAGTTTTAGCTTTGTACGACAGCTAAATCTCTCTCTCGGTTCAAAATGTTGACATCCAGCAACAAGCAAGAGCAAGATAGCCAGCAACAAGTCAAACTGCAGACCAGCTTAATGCGGGTACTGGTCTCCCGCTTTATGTTTTTTAACACAGAGATTTGCTTCTCCTAGAGGGGTTGCCTTCACCACGGCTTACGGGAGCCCCCTCCACCCCGCGAATATATATATATATATATATATATATATATATATATATATATATATATATATATTTATAATTATTTTCTACTATAATAATTAAATACCTACAGACACTAGTGTTTCATCCTTTCGGGAATCGTCAGTGCAGGGTGTCACGATTACTACCAGTCGAACGATTCGAACCCCGCATCACGAGACATCTCTGGCTCGATTAGCGGAGACCGTATCCATTCGGCTACCATTAACCGCTTGAAATAACGTTGAATTTTAAACATCTTAATTTTAAGTGTTCATTTACGTCAGGCAGACAGTGATCTAATCGTTATACGATGATCTACGCATAAGAGCTAAATTGACCGACTTTTAATTCAACTGAAAGTGCTCAACAATAAGAAACGAATTTCTTAAAGGGGCTGTCATAATTATGTATATATATATATATATATATATATATATATATATATATATATATATATATATACTTGTTTATTGTTATATAAACATGCTCACATCCCGCTGCTACAAATAGCCACTTGTTTCAATCAAACAACAGATATCATCAGGCAGCGACTTGACTATTCAAAAGTTCAATGAATAATAAGGTTATTCATTGAACTTTTGAATAGTCAAGTCGCTGCCTGATGATATCTGTTGTTTGATTGAAACAATTGGCTATTTGTAGCAGCGGGATGTGAGCATGTTTATATAACAATAAACAAGTATTATCAGCTCTTTTTATTGAGCACTATCTAACAACCTCGTTGAATTCATTAGTCCATTACTTTTGAATATAAAAAAACCCGAGTATATATATATATATATATATATATATATATATATATATATATATATATATATATATATATATACATAATTAGAAGATAACAGATATAAATATTTATGCATTTTCTTTATGCACGTAATATATACATTCGTTGTATATATATATATATATATATATATATATATATATTAAACATAGTGTTAAATAGACGCTATAAATGGGGTATCATAAATTATAACAGTACTTAAATGAAATATAAATTATTAGTATTAATAGTAAGACAATAGTATTAGTATTATAGTATATTACTAGTATATTACTAGTATAGCAAGACAATAGTATTAGTATTATAAGACAGTATAAGACATTAGTATAGTAAGACAATAAAGGTAATGTGATAATTTATAAGGGATACAATATAGAAATATTTGTTTAATTGAATAAGATAAAGGATAAACAAATGGTAGAATAGGGGATAAAAATGTGGTAACAGTTTGCACAAATTCTGGCGAAAGGACTAAACCATTAAATTATCGCCCCACTAGCCTCCTTCCTCTTTTCGCCAAAATACTTGAATCCATACTTAATCAAGATCTAATCCATCACCTTACAGTTGCTTAACTTCAGTCCGACCATCAATATGAACTTAAGCAAGCCCGTTCTACTGTAGATATCCTAACTGTAATCTCTGAACATACATACCATGCACTGGATAAGGAAGAGATAGGGAGGGCAATCGGGTTAGACATTTCTAAGGCTTTTGAAGGGGTGTGGCACGATGGTCTTCTCATTAAAATCAGATCCTATCGTATTACTGGACGAATATTTCACATAATTAAATCGTTCTGATGATATAAATGCGGGTGTATCTCATGACCTTTATTATTCCTGATATTCATAAATGACCTCCCCGATAAATATAGTCTCTGAGATAGGTATATTTGCTTATGACACGATGCTCTTTAACAGGCATGAGGAGAAAATGAGGGGAAAACGAATGAACAGATATCCAAGGCAATGACGGAAACCTTAGAGGAAGACTCTCAGTCCGTAGTAGGATGGGGTAAAAAATTGATGGTAACGTTCTATGTTTCCAAGACTAAGTTCGTTTCGTTCAATGATTACAAGAAACCTTCTCAACCACCAATAGCTATGGCTAAAGATACATTACTTGAAAGTACTTCATTCAAACTCCTCGACTTAACGTTCACAGGGAACATGAGTTGGAACAGATACATCGAGGGCATTGCCGCGGCTACTGCGAGGAAGGTGGGCTCTCTCTACCCTGCTAGAAAGTTACTTATGCTTAAAAGTAGCCTGTGCCCTTACAAAGTCCACCATTCGTAGGAAATCAATTACGAACTAATGAAGTAATGTAGTGACAATCAAAACAATGCAAACTGACGAACTGGCGTAGTAACGGACTGACGTAGTAACGGACTGACGTAGTAACGGACTGACGTAGTAACGGACTGACGTAGTGCTAGAAAGTTACTTACGCCTGAAAGTATCCTATACCTCTACAAGGCCACCATTGTATGGAGGATTGTACTTGCATTTGCTACTAGTCTCTCACTCCTGTACAGGGTTCAAAATAGAGTCGCCAACCTGATAGGTCCTAAACTGTAATCTAAATTTCAAACTCTGTGCCATCGACGAAATGTTGAATCTCCCTGCCTGTTTTACAAGTATTTTAATGGTGGATGCTCCGACGAACTACAAGCCCTTGTACCCCGTCGACGTAAATACCTCCGACAAACTCGACAAGCAGCAAATTCTCACTGTTACAGAGTAGATATCCCTAGATGTAAGAAAGCCTTGTGCCTGAATTATTTCTTCTCTAGGACTGCTAGACTTTAGAATTCCCTTTCGAGTTCCTGCTTCCCCAACTGTACTGACATGCAGAAGTTCAATTATAATGTGAACTGACATCTTGCTGCTCAACACCCTTCATAGTATTCCTGCAACGTATGTTCCTGATAGTAGCCCCTTACATGAAAGTTGCACTGTGGCTTGTTCAGGGTGAAAATGTAATTAAAAAATTCATAAGTGAAAGCAAGTACGGAGTGTGTTTGAAAATGATTCTTTAGTTTTGTCAGCAAAAATAAAAATATCGTCGACGTATCTTACGTAAATAGACAGGGTTTTAATAGTATGGACAATTTTATTCTCCATATAAAAGTTACTGAAGCCCATAGATACTCCATCGATTTGTGTGTGTAAATGTTGGCTTTTATGATCATAAATGGGGACCTCGGTAGTTCATATTAATAATAATTTATAGGGTTAATTTTCAGGGGATAGAGGGGTGGACTATTCTATGTATTGTTCATGATATCAATGGTTTCGTGAACGGGGACGCTGATATATATATATGTATATTTTGGTAGCAAATCATTATTCAAGCAGGTCTGATTGAACACGATATAGTTATTCTTCTTTCCGATCTTTCTGGATATCTTTTCCATTTGCCGGGCGGTCTTTTTAATTTCAGCAGGCATGTTATATAAAATGGCGCCCAAAAGTTATTGTTCAGCCATATTTTTCTCAATAGACAGGGTTTTAATAGTATGGACAATTTTATTCTCCATATAAAAGTTACTGAAGCCCATCGATACTCCATCGATTTGTGTGTGTAAGCTAAATGTTTACGAAGCGTGCGTTACTATTACATTGCTATATGTGTTAGAGACCTGGACACGATATAGAAGGTATCTCAAGTTATTGGACAGGTTTCACCAAAGTTGTATTCGAAGAATACTTAATATTTATTGGAAGACTCTAACACCTGACACTGTGTTTCTTGAGCGATGTAGTCGTAACAGTATCGAAATGAAAATAATACAAAATCAGATGCGCTGGACTAGACACTTGGTTAGGATGGAGGACAAAAGACTTCCTAAACAACTGTTTTATGGCGACGTAGATGGAAGTAAAAGATCACAACACAAACCAAGGAAAAGATTTAAGGATTCTCTGAAAAAACTACTTGTAAATACTTGAAATGGATGTACATAACTGGGATGCTTAAGCGGAAGATCGATCACTGTGGGGGAAAACCATCAAAGAAAATGTTGGCTTTTATGATCATAAATGGGGACCTCGGTAATTCATATTAATAATAATTTATAGGGTTAATTTTCAGGGGAGAGAGAGGTGGACTATTCTATGTATTGTTCATGATATCAATGGTTTCGTGAACGGGGCCGCTGATATATATATATATATATATATATATATATATATTTTGGTAGCAAATCATTATTCAAGCAGGTCTGATTGAACACGATATAGTTATTCTTTTTTCCGATCTTTCTGAATATCTTTTCCATTTGCCGAGCAGTCTTTTTAATTTCAGCAGGCATGTTATATAAAATGGCGCCCAAAAGTTGTTGTTCAGCCATATTTTTCTCTTATATAACATGCCCGCTCGGCAAATGAAAAAGATATCTAGAAAGATCGGAAAAGAGAATAACTATATCGTGTTCAATCAGACCTGCTTGAATAATTATTTGCTACCAAAATATACAAATATATATATATATATATATATATATATATATATATATATATATATATATATACTCTTTAATGTATAAATATATAGAGAGATGTCTGATCCATTATCGATTTCTATTTTTGTCGGTGCTTTTAAATCATCAACCACGACATTTTATTTTAGTTTCTCATAAAATATTTTGTCTCAAAGGAAACCGTCTTCTTGTTTGAGGCTGGAATTATTTCGATGTTAACAACGTGCTTGTGGGAAAAATACTCCAGACAGAGACACGCAAACATGCGAAATATTTTCACACCTACCACAAATACCAAATATCACACATACAAATTATATATAGACTTGTACATATAAAAAAAATACACAAACAAATATATATATATATATATATATATATATATATATATATATATATATATATATTGAGGTTATTGTTTTCCAGAGGTTAGTAATCAATAAAGTTTAACGAGGTTAATAAAAGGGTGCTCCATACCGAAATAGAGCCGAGTATACTCTTTTTTTGTTGTTTTTACATAAACAGTAATATGTTGCTACACAGTCATGAGCATGTTTCGGTCAGTTAGTTACCAGTAACTAGAAACTTCTTCAGGAGATACAGTTTTTTACGAGAGCAAAGTTTGCAATGAAAATATCAGGTCTTCCTCGTCACAGGAAATTAATATCAGGAGGTCCCGTTAAATGTTGTGAAAAATAAGATTTGGTTGTATGTAAATAAAATCCAATAGGGGTACGGATTTAAGTTTTTGTTTAGATATAGGAATGAATGCGAAATGATAGGGGATTAAAGATCAAGATAAAAATAATGGAAGACTAGAAAGAATAGCATACGTATGCGTGTGTGATACTTTTCACGAGAAAATTTTGGTAGTGGTCTAAATTTCGTACACGACAAAAACTGGACCGGTTTATTTTTTCACGACAGGATTATTTTTTTTTTAGTTAGGTGGTGGCTCAGCTTTCGTACTAGACAAAAACCGAACCATTTGATTTTTTTTCCACGAGAAAGTTAAATTTAAAAACAAAATAGGTAGTGGTCCAGCATTCGTACCAGACAAAAACCGAACCGTTTAATTTTTTTCATGAGAAAGTTAAATTAAAAAAAAATAATAGGTAGTTGTCCATCTTTTGTACCAGACAAAAACCGAACCGTTTTGTTTTTGTTTTTTTTTTTTTTTCATGAGAAAGTTAAATTTGAAAAAATATTAGATAGTGGTCCAGCCTTCGTTCCAGTCAAAAACCGAACCGTTTAATTTTTTTTTACGAAAAAGTTATTTTTTTTTTATTCGGCTGTTGTTCCACTTTCGCACCAGTCAAAATCCGACCATTTTCTTACTACCCTAAGTAATCTTAAACTCCTCTTAAAACCCTTTTTGTATTGCTTTTGGTAACAATTATTTCTTCATTATTTTTTTCACTACTTTTATCGCCGTTAGAAATTCTTGACAATAATCAATAGGCCATTTAAGTAGGTTACAATTTTACTTGTCGTCTGCTTCTCGCCTTCCTAATGGATAAGCGCTTCGGCATCTTTCGACTGTTTATAGTAACTGTAAAAATAGTTGATTTTGTCTGGCTCAAAAAAACTTTACTCTTATCGAATTTCATTTTGCTTTCAATATTTTCGTAGCCGATATTAGATTTTTCCAGCATATGCTTACAACTAAGTCCAGCTCGTAAGCTGCCGTGCGGAACTGATATTACTGTTAAGATAGAGGATGGAGGCAGTTTACCTGACCTTTAAAACCAGTGGGCTGGGTAGACTTGGTGCAGAAATCCAGAAATCAACTCATCTAAGGACAATAAAACTCTGATCTCTAACTTCTGCTACATTATGGGCATATCCACCAAAAGTTAAACAACGCTGAGCCTGGTCAGTATCAGATGGGTGACTATGTGGAAACACCGAGTACCGTGTGAAGGAGGATCTTGACACTTTCGGGCAAGAGTTGCAAAAACATAACGTCGTCATCTCCCTTAACCAGGATATACATGCGGCTGAGGACTGCTTGTGAATCTGATATAACCTGGACACTTCCACTTTCGAGGGAAGCGGGTTCGACTTGCTTAGAGTTGGCTGCTCTGTTGTTATTGCTGTTGGGCATTATTCTTGATGCTAGTTTTTGTTGGCAATCGTTTCACCAATATCTTTCCATTAAGAATTCTTTCTAGAAAGTTATCGGGTACTTATGGGAGGGTATTTATTTGCTTCCCCACTGAGCAAATTAGGCAGGAGGCCGTTTTTTAATGTGGAGATAGGGGGAAGGGGGAGGGAAAGGGGGGTCTAGCTCCCGAGAGGTGGGAAGTGGGAGCTGGATTAGAAACTGTTTGTATGAAGGGTTGCCCCTTCAGTGACCAAGGTCAGATATGTGGGGTTGCCCCCACATATGGTCTTTGCTAGTCATAGCTAGTCTTTGCTTGCAGCATCTGTCGGAACAGATGGTATTTATTTGCTCCCCCATCGAGCAAATTAGGCACAAGGCCGATTTTTAATGTGAGGGGTGAAGGGGAAATGGGGACCAACTCCCCGGGGAGTAGCGGAGCTGGATAGTGACAATTGGTATAAAGGGTTGCCCCTACATTGACCAAGGTCTTATATGTGGGGTTGCCCCCACATATGGTCTTTGCTTGCAGTATCTGTCGGAACAGATGCTACACTTTGATCCCGGCCAAAAGGCCGGGCCAGCGGGTACTTATGGGAGGGAACACGTGACGGTTGCTAACATCCTTAAGTTTAAGCTCGCATCGTTTACCAGTGGACCACTGTCACCTTCCCGTGGCGAAGGTAGTCTGAAGTTATATACAGCAACATTCTGGCAGCCCTACAGTGGCACAGAGACAATGTGCATCGATGCTTACCTTTCCCAATAGGTTACACAAGCGACATGGGTACAGGAGTCTGCAACGTAAGCGAACGCTTGCTTTCATGACGACTTACCTAGGCTTTGCAATCTGGTCAATACTGCTAAGATTAAAAGATATCAGTAAGAAGTTAAATACGTCACACGATATCTTTTAAAAAGTATTCTTCATTTTTCTTGCCTCCTCACGATGGCAGAGTAAGACACCAGGCAGGTTCTTTTTATGAGGAAAATCCAGCTCCCGCGTTAGATTAGAATAAAAATTGAAACCACTTCAGTTCATAAGAACCTCGCCTTCCCTTGTCAAAGATAGAAAATACTAAATGGATTTTCAGTTAATATTTAAAAGTATTAATTTTTGTCGTCTGTATTTAACCGGATTACGCAAATATGATGTAATTCCTGAACTGGTTCACGCAACTCATATAGATGACGATGGAGAATTTTTTTTCAGTATAGGTTTCATTAGAGACGATATTTTTTTTAATTAAAATCGCTCCAGACAAGACATGAAGCCGTTTGATGTAATGAGCTAAAAAAAAAATATGACTCCATGGTAAAAAAAATTGCAAAAAATAAGTGTTAAATGGATGGATTTCGACAAAAATTACGTTAACGTCGATTCACTTTTAACTATTACATATCTTTCTGACGATCGCTCGAATGTCAAGAGAGCTAACTGTTTTAGTTTCAATTCTAGCTGATGGCACCCTAATTATTTTTATTTTACTTTTGAAATCACTACTATATAGTTGGTGCAATATAATAATAAAAAAATAATAGGCTCTATAATAATAAATATTAAATATGCATAAATTAAAATATCATATTTAAGCGTATGTTACGACCGAGCAGTGCCGGACGCCCAGCTACTATCGAAAAAGTTAACTGCGAGTGTTTCATTATGAATACAAATGTTTGGTTGTGGTATTTACATACGAGACCTGGGTCTTGTTCATACAGCCTTCACTGTGTCATTCGAGACACGCGTGCAAACCAGTGTGATCGAGGAAATTAGTCGTTGATGTTTCGAGCGGAACAGTTGGTGCCTTTCTCAATAGTCCTTCTGGTCGCAATCAGACAAGTTGATGGTGTTTGATGCTGGGATTAGTGACGCCATAGAAATTCTCATCTCTGTTTTCTTGGAAATGTGACCGAAAGGTGATTGGTTTAGTTGTATTGTTTTACGGCATATCAACCCTTTTCGGATTATTTAATGCCGAATCCAATAATTTTGGAAATAGTATTCATATTGCCTCCAGTTATTGTATTCTTCAAGCTCTTTGTATCTTCAATCGCTAGTTTATAGTGTTTGGTTTGGTTGTTTTATAGGGGATTTTATCGTTTTTGTTCCTTGCCCTGCAGAACATGAATGAGTTTTGCAATGGGAGAGGGGAAAAGTTTTTTTTTGCTTTTTTACATAGGCATCACCACTTATCTAGGCCAAGAGGCCACTCGAGGACAAGGGTTAAAGAGTTCACAGCAGTCAAAAGGACAATATAGTAATCGATAGTAATGGAAATTCAGTAAATTTGTTAACTTAAGTGGAACGGTTCATCAAAAACTTGTTTACATTAGACTTGAAGACAACCATATTGTAGTCAGCTGGAAAGCAGGAAAACGGAAGACAATTCCACAGGCGTGCAGTTCTAATAAAGAAGCTTTGTTCATGGAATCTATGTTTAGGTTTGGGCATAGATAAAGAGTGTTACAGTGTTGATGTTTAGTACATTTTAAGTTAGGAAAAACCAGTCAGGAAGTTGGGTAAGTAGAAGGGGAAATGGGAATGGAAGAAAAAAGGGCGGAAACGATGGGTTGTTGTTTTTGTTTGTGGTTTTGCAGTATATAATAAGTTTTGCGAAAGGAAGTAGAAAAACAAAAAGCATCAGTGTTAGGTGCATTTCGTCTCAGGGAACCAATACCTTCAGACAGCCTGATCTGGTAGCAACAGAGAACATTGCAACATTCCATCATTTGGTCTTCATGATGCACGGGACTTTGTGCAGCTGCAGGCTTGCCACTTGCTGATCTGTTAATTGTGCAACGAATCCTCACACACACACATATATATATATATATATATATATATATATATATATATATATATATATATATATATATATATATATATATATATGGGCAAACAGTTAATAAAACATGTTAAAAATCACTTTGAAATGAGTTAAAAACATATTTAATCTGAAAGGAAACACTAGATAAATGGATAGTCCTTAATCCGCGGAGTTTCGAAGAAATACTTTCCTTCTCATCAGAGGGTAGGAATTAGCAAAATGCAGGATCGGATTTTGCATGCAGAAGTATTTGATGAAACAACAAGTAAGTCAAAGATCTTACTTGAAAACAAAATAAGTTAAGCAGAGGGAATATGGTAAAGAAAAAAGGTGATTACACATGAATGGATAGTCTGGTGGAAGATAAAAAATCCAGTGACGGTAAAATCCAAATGTAAAACTTCAAGAAAGTTAAAAGAATTTCCATTTGTACAAGTAAAATACAAGGAAATCCCGTAATTGGAAGAAGATGGTCCGTAATAATCCAAAAGCAGAAATCCATGGAATAATTCACAAAAATGTGTACAAGGAAAAAAGAAAAGATTCCAAAAATATTAATAAAAGATATTATATATATATATATATATATATATATATATATATATATATATATATATATATATATATATATATATGATGAGAATATTGGATATAGTATTCCGACAAAATTGAGAAATAAAAAGGAACAAACCGAGTTATGTGTTAATCAACGATTCGTCTTTATTTCGAGATTTCATCTACATAAATGAGATTAAGAAAACAAAACCATCAGTACAAATATTTGAAAATTTTTCATGTGCAAAATGTGAAGCAGTTCTAAAGTCAGAAACGGAAAAAGATGTTGGAAATTAAAAAATGGAGGGGCGGGCTTACGTTGTTAAAGAGAGAATGATTTTTAATGACGTCATATAATCGTTAATACGTTTTTAAAAGATATGAACGCAGTTAATATTCTTTCTGAAAAAAATATGTCTGTTAACATTCAAATATAGTTGTGTAACAGAAATGAAATGAGTGTTTTTTTATGTAATTTTTTGATTGAGATTATTTGTATTAATTATTATAGGAGGTATTTCTATGGTGTGAAAAAGTTAACCTGTGTCTACAATTAAATTATGTTCTTCATATATATATATATATATATATATATATATATATATATATATGTGTGTGTGTGTGTGTGTGTGTGTGTGTGTGTGTGTGTGTGTGTTATTTATTTATTTGTTTTTGCTCGCGATACGTTTTGAATGAATTCAATTATACGTAAGTGCATTTTTACCTAAATGCGAGTTGGGAATAATTTTCCCTTTTACCAATTTGGTACCCCCTAAATGAGGAGCGGCATATATATTATTTTAAAAACATAATTATCCACTGACACATGTTTTGTCGTCTACGACTCAACAGAGTGGCTCGTCCGTTCTCATCTTGCCAGATTCTTGCTAGAAATGAAATAAGCGTGTTTTTGTCATGTAATTTATTGAATGAAATTATATGTATTAATTATTACAGGGAGGTGTTTCTATGCTGTGAGAGTGTTAAACGGTGTCTACCATTAAATTATGTTCTTTTAATAAAAGTTTACTTATTAATGGCGCTACATTATAGAAACCTGAACGTTTGTTGTATTTTTCCAGTCATTCCTCTGATTCCAATTTCTTTCATTCCTTTTTAGAATGTTTTCGGGATTGTTCCTATTATAGGTATTATTTTGATTTTCTTCATCCTCCATATGCCTTTCAGCTCTCTGCCTAATTTTGTGTATTTGCTCCGTTTTTCATTTTCTTTTATATTCACCCTGTGGTCAGCTGGGACGGCTAAGTCTACTATTTAACAGGACCTGTCTTTTTTGTTAATTATTACGACATCCGTTCTTTTTGCTTGGATGAATTTATCAGTTTGTATTTCCATGTTCCATAGGATTTTGTGATTCTCGTTTTCAAGTACTGTTGCCGACTTACATTTGTACCATTTGTCTATGCGTTCGAGATGCAGTTATTTGCATAATTCCCAGTATACTGCCCTTCCCACTTGGTCGAGTCTGTTCTAGTATTCCTTTTGGGCCAATTGGCTGCATTCACTTAGTATATGGTTTATCGTTTCGTCTTTGTCTATAGAGTCTGCATTTACTGTTTTCTTGTGTTTTATCGATCTTTGCCTTGGTGTGGTTGGTTATAATCGAGTTATCTTGTACTGCAGTTATTAGGGATTCAGTTTCTCGGCTTATGTGTCCTTTTTCCATCCATGTCCAAGTGTTTTCGTTATTCTCATATTTTGTCATTCTTATGAATCTTCCGTGTAATTGTTTTTCTTCACATTTTACTTTTCTCGTCTTATCCTTTGTCT
>NC_136498.1:125177042-125199542 GCF_053919585.1 Euprymna scolopes | reverse complement strand
AAAAAAGATGAAAACACAGGGGAAATACGAAGGGCGTGCAATAAGTAATGCCCCTGACCAACTTCCAGTTGTCTGATCTAGCTGAAATTTTGCATTTGCAATGATTTATATCTCTACGGGTTATGTGGCAAATTACAGCTCTGAACTAATTGTGGTTTCAGTTTTACAGGTGTTTGAACTGAGTCAGGTGTGAAATGGAGCCTGTTGAATGTCGAGCAGTGATCCGATTTTTTTTATTTGAAAGGACACACACCACAGTAGACTTTTGATGAAATGAAAGAAACTCATGGTGATAATGCCCCATCATATGGCCTTGTAAAACGCTAGCATCGTGAATTCAAACATGGCCGGAAGTTTGTGGAAACAGCTCCCAGACCTGGTCGCCCCCCTTCTGCCATTGATGAGGCATCTGTCCGTCAAGTTGAGGCTGCGATTTTGGAAGATCGGCGCATTACTATTCGCCAAATAGCCCAAGATGTCAAGATTAGTACAGGGTCTGTAGAAACTATCATTCATGACCATTTGCATATGCATAAGGTGTCTGCCAGATGGATTCCCAGGTTGCTCACACCATTCCAGAAGCGAGAACGCGTCGAGTGCTCGAGGATGAATTTGGAGATGTGCCAAGAAGATGAGTCAAAGTTTTCAAAAGACTGATTACACAGGATGAAACCTGGGTCCATTACTATGATCCAGAGACCAAAGCCCAGTCAATGCAGTGGAAGCACTTTGACTCACCACCTCCAAAGAAGGCAAGGGTACAGCCCTCTGCTGGCAAGGTCCTGGCAAAGGGTGCCATAATTACAGGAGCTTATTATGCTTCACTTTTGAGGAAATTAAGGGAAGCTATCAAAATCAAGAGGCAGGGAAAGATCAGCAAAAGTACCCTCCTCCTGCAGGACAACGCTCCGGTCCACAACTCCCATGTCGCCAGATCAGAAGCACGGGCGTGTGGTTATGAAATCCTCCCCTATCCTCCTTACTCTCCTGACCTTGCACCCTCTGGATTTCACCTCTTCCCAGCCATGAAGTTGTTTTTGAAAGGAACGCGTTTCCCAGATGATGCAGCCTTGGTTTCTGAAGTCACGTCGTGGTTGCAGGTCCAACCTGGGGTGTTCTACAAAAACGGTCTCCAGAGCTGTATCAAACGATGGGAGAATAGCATAACTCTAGGTGGTTCCTATATAGAGAAAGACTAATAACTGTGCCATGTTTCGTTGCTCTACTGCTATGGGAAGTGGGGCAGGGGCATTACTTATTGCACACCCCTCCTTGAATGGATTGAAGTGATTAGGAGGAAGGGTAAAAAAAGGCGTAAGTGATAAGATGGAGGAGTAAGTTCTGTTCAGTCTTATTGAATTGCAAAGCAGCGCCAATTTTCGGGGGTGCTGAAAACGAATATCACAGTTAAATTTGTTGTATGATATGAAGAAATTACTAGGTGACCAGAAAGTGTGTGCTCATTTTACGTTAAATTTGTATTGGAACGTTATCCCCCCACTTTTTGTAAAAGTAATTTCTTCATATCATGAAAACTACTTATCTGCCCAAAATTTAAACGAAAACCATTAAAAGTCGTCATTTTAAAGTTTTGGGGGGGAGTTGGAAAGAAACTCGACATTGACCAAAAAAATTAAGACCTGATTTTTTGTGGCCATATACGTTTAAGCAGTCTTTATAAATAATATGAAAGAAGAAATTTTGAAAAAAAAAATTTAACATTTTAGCGTGAGGGATAACTTTTCTATATAAATTTAACGTAAAATGAGCATCCATTTTTTGGTCACAAAGCGTTCAACCAGACTTGTAATCTCTAGCATTTTTTCAAGTTTGGCGATCGAAAGGGGAGGGGGAATAAAACATGACAAATACAATTTTTTTTTAGGTTTTTGTGGTGGGGGTGACGGGAATTACATTTGAAACATAAAATAACGATAAATTTAATTGATTTTTATGAAACCATTTTGTACTTTCACCTTACAATTTATAAACAGAACGGAACCCAAAATATGAGAAATTCAATTTTTTTTTTTTTGGGGGGGGGGTTACATTAGAAATATAAAATGACGAAAAATGTCATTTAATTGTTTTTGGAATTAATTTCTAGTAGATCTTTTTTTCTTCTTTTTTTTTGCGATCGCACGGGCGTTCACTGCTATTTTTATTGAAACAAAAGTTGTTATGATTTATTTTTAATTATACTTTCTTGGGGGGGGGGGCTTTCCAGTGCTCAATATCCGGAGAATAGTTTCTTCTCTTTGTAGCCCTTCTGCCGAAATATCTGGTGGAGAGGGTATCACGTACTTCTTTTGGGGGGCGATTACATTTACATGTTTTCATCCGTTCTTTTATTTTGCCCATGATGAAAATGATTAGTATACCGGTGTGTTTCAAACATAATTTCATGTCAACCCAGACAATGCTGTGTACCCATGCTAGTATATATATATATATTTGTGACTATTTTACCATATTTGTCCAAAATTTTCTGTGCATGTCTATTTATTAGCAGTTTTGCATGGTGCTAAACTCAAATTTAAATATGTTCAGGTCTTGGGGACTTTGGGGGCGGGGGGTTAGATGATGGACTTCGTCATTTCTTTTTTTTTTCTTTTTGCATGATGATCAAATTTACATATGTTAAGGCCTAAAATTGCACCGTTTGTTCATTTTCACCAGAATTTGACGTCCCCTGGGGACTTTTGGAGCTAACTGGAGCGAGGGGGGGCGCAAATGCTTAACCTAGTCATTTTTTTTATTCGTCGTTCACTGTGCACTGATGGGGGGCATGCTTCACTTGTTTTATTAAAACAAAATACACTCGAAGCTATTTTCATGAAAACTTAGCAAGCTAAGATCAAAGTGTAGTATCTGTTCCGGCAGATACTGCACTTAAGATAATTTGTACCAGTCAATGGAGGGGATACCCTCTATACTGGGACAATTATTATTTTTGGTAACCAGAGTGACCCCTTTTAGGGGAGCTGGTTTTTACCTCACATTAAAAACGGCCTTGTGCCTAATTTGCTCAGTGGGGGAGCAAATAAATACCATCTGTTCCGGCAGATACTGCACTTAAGATAATTTGTACCAGTCAATGGAGGGGAAACCCTCTATACTGGGACAATTATTATTTTTGGTAACCAGAGTGCCCCCTTTTTGCCTACTTTTAGGGGAGCTGGTTTTTACCTCACATTAAAAACGGCCTTGTGCCTAATTTGCTCAGTGGGGGAGCAAATAAATACCATCTGTTCCGGCAGATGCTGCAAGCTATGACTAGCTATGACTAGCAAAGACCAGATGTGGGGGCAACCCCACATCCCTGACCATTAACCAGCTCCCATTTCCCACCTCTCGGGAGCTGGTCCCCTTTTTCCTTTCCCCCTCCCTTCACTCCTCACATTAAAAATCGGCCTTGTGCCTAATTTGCTCGGTGGGGGAGCAAATAAATACCATCTGTTCCGGCAGATGCTGCAAGCTATGACTAGCTATGACTAGCAAAAGACCAGATGTGGGGGCAACCCCACATGCCTGACCATTAACCAGCTCCCATTTCCCACCTCTCGGGAGCTGGTCCCCTTTTTCTCTTCCCCCTCCCTTCACTCCTCACATTAAAAATCGGCCTTGTGCCTAATTTGCTCGGTGGGGGAGCAAATAAATACCATCTGTTCCGACAGATACTGCAAGCAAAGACCATATGTGGGGGTAACCCCACATATCAGACCTTGGTTAATGTAGGGGCAACCCTTCATACCAACAGTTACTATCCAGCTCCCATTTCCCACCTCTCGGGATCTGGTCCCCTTTTCCCTCCCCCTCCCTCTCTCTCCACATTAAAAAACGGCCTTGTGCCTAATTTGCTCAGTGGGGAAGCAAATAAATACAATCTGTTCCGACAGATACTGCAAGCAAAGACCAGCTATGACTAGCAAATACCATATGTGGGTGTAACCCTACATATATGAACTTGGTCAAGGTAGGGATCACCCTACGACCACAGTTACTATCCAGCTCCCATTTCCCACCTCTCGGGAGCAGGATCCCCCTTTCCCTCTCCCCTCCCTCCATCCCCACATTAAAAAACGGCCTCCTGCCTAATTTGCTCAGTGGCGAAGCAAATAAATAAAAAGATCAAAGTGTAGTATCTGTTCTTCAGATGCGGCACTTCCATTTCTCGTTCTCTTTCAGTGGAGGAGAAATCCTTCCCGACTGAGACAATTTTTATTTTTGTACCTTTTCTCCGCGTTAAAAAACGACCCTGGTGTCTAACCCTGTCTCGTGGAGAGGCATTGTAAATAGGTACAATTAATAACATTTCATCATAATGATGATGCCTCCATTCAGTCTCAAGAGACAACGGATACCCTCTGTAAGGGTAACTGCGTGTGTAATTGTGAGGTAAGGGTGGCGCAATCTCAATCGCACCACTCCTTAATCGGTACTGCTTAACTTCAGTGGCAAGGAGAAGTGCTAGACAACTGGAAACAATGCCGAGATAAGCGGAGAGCACAATGTAAGATCTGGAATTCCCAAATTGTCACCCATTTTAGTATTGACCAAGAACGTTGCTTAACTTCGGTTATCTGACGAGAATCACTTTGTCAACATGACTTATGCCGTATATATTGCACTGTAGCAACATTTTAAAATGATTAACGTAATACAATTAAAAATTGTGACGCTAATTCTTACGTCAAATGCGATGCCATGTTGACCTTAAAAAAGTATCCTAACACACTTTCCAATACAAGATTCAAATACTCCCTAAGATGGAGTAGTATTGCCACATCTCGGCAGGTGTTGCGTAGAGTACAACCTTTTCTGCCTTGACAGAGTATAAAACTGACTTCGAAATTTAGTGGAATGCAGTTGACGGATTAATTATTTATTTTAGGAGTTTGAAAAATAAAACATGTGGGTCTATTTGCATTGTCATGAGGGTCTCACACAACTAATAGAAGTTAACATTTGCATACAAAAAATGCTAATTCTTTTTAAAATCGTTTTTGATAATATACTAAAATCTAACCGTATTTTGTATATTTTGTTAGTTTTAACTAATTTTCAAAACTATGTATTTGACGAGCCAAGAACGCGACCATTTTTCTTGCCCTCATGTAAGCACTAAACACGTTGTTTTTCGAATCAATTAAACGTTCTAAAGTGAGCAAAACCACTAAAAAAATCCAGGTAGGTAGAAGAGTAGCCTATCTGTTATTTGATAACATTTATTTGTTATGTATTTGAATTTTTACCACTTTTTCCGAATCTCTGTGGATTGCAAAACAAACCCAAATTCTGATGTTTCAATATATTCTCTAAAAAGGTTAAAGCTATTTCAATAAATATTGCCAAACTTATTGACTGCAGAATGATCGCAAATTATTTAGGACATCCAGTTTCTTTTGTTTCTCCCCACCCCCCAGCAATTTTATCTCAGCTACTATACTTAAAATACAGTATGTCAAACTCTGGGCTCCTCTAAATTCAGGTGAGCATTTTTGTTGTCATGAGGGTCTCAAATATCTAACAGAAGTCATTTAATAAACTGGAAAATATTTACATACAAAAATACAATTTCTTTAAAAACAAAAACTTAATAATATCCTAAGAATGGCACTAAGTTTAAATGTGTGCATTTGTTTTAAGGTTGAATTCATAGAATTGTAAAAACAAAATATATTGGCCATACCCGACAGATTCCTTTAAAAAATATTTTTTAATTCTTGTCCAGAATTTCTCGTATATTACAAAACAAAAAATAAAGAAAAACGTGTATACTGTACGTACACATGCCAAAATGAACGGACCATATTCCAAAACTCACAATTCACTAGTTTTATTTAAAAAAAAAGAAGAAAATAAATGTTTTTGAGTATCCGAGGAGTAACTGCCTCGTCCACTATTTTCAAAAAATCTCAACAATAAGTCATAATTATCAAATTTATTGTAATGCTTACGAATTCCTGTTAATTGCTTAAATATGATTTTTAGTATTTCTCTACTCTATCGTTATTTTTATAGCAGGTTTTCGACAGAGCTCTAATGAACGATTTCCGGTGTAAAGCATTTACAGCAAGAACTCGTCTAGCTACATTCACAATAATTTTCATTTGCACACGAAACTAAACTGAACTTTCTGGATCCCAGTTTTTTTCCCCCCAGAACCGCCTATATACGTAATAATATCACGGGGCTACTTCCCAGCTGACTACAACGTCGTTATTTTCAAGCCAACCTTAAAAAATTCATTGAATACTTGTATCTTTGAATTTTAGTTTCCCATCTCCGAACGCGATTCTTATACAATAATCGATTCATTATTTAAGATTGTCGTCATTGTAACAATCTTTCTTATCGGAATATTTCTATTTTAAAATAACATTATAGCTGGAGAAATAGTTAGATCATTCTGCCGCTATAGTAGATATCTCACTGCCGATGAAATCCTCGACATTTTTCTTATTTTTTCTTTTACGTGGAAGTCACCGCTTATCAAGGCCTGGAAGCCACTCGGGGATAAGGATTATTGCGTGTACAGTAATCAATGGGATAATATCGTAGTAATCGTTAGTATTGGAGATTTGATAAAGTGTCTTACTTAAGGGGGCGGTTCATCAGGAATTTGTTTATGTTGGACTTGAAGACATCCAAGTTGTAGTCAGGTGGGAAACAGGCAAACGGAAGAGAGTTCCACTGGCGTGCACTTCTAAGAAAGTAGCTTTGTTCATGGAATCTACGTTTTGATTTTGGCACAGATAAAGATTGGGGAAAATTATTGACAGTGGTTTCAGCTAGACGGGTGTTTATCGTGAAAGATTGGCGAAGGAGGCCAGAGATTGAAGCTCAGACGAGCACTTGCCATGGAAGTAATGATAAAACAAAGACAGGCTCGCAACATCTCTTCTGTGGAGAGAGGTTATATCTGTATAAAAGCCAAATACGTCATCAGACAGAATACTCTTGCCACATCTGAACATATATAAAGATAACTGCATATACGAAAGAACAATATCTAAATAATATAGACGTTATGTGTATTTTTAGATCTATTTTTTCTGTTTAAGGTTAACAATACAGTCATCTTGACTAAATAT
This sequence comes from Euprymna scolopes, assembly GCF_053919585.1. NCBI lineage: Eukaryota > Metazoa > Mollusca > Cephalopoda > Sepiida > Sepiolidae > Euprymna > Euprymna scolopes. The sequence continues at coordinate 125,192,445 of NC_136498.1, read as the reverse complement.
ATACGCGACAACATTCACAAAAGAAAACAAAAAAAAACGCTCCTCTAATGTCATTTAAGCGTGATATAATCTACATTAATTTAAATAAAACACAAAGTTTTTTTTGCTTCTATTATAATAAAATCGTCTTTCTGTCTGTTTGATCACAAATTAATTGCTATGTACAAAAGGTACCCTAGTTCACAAATTAATTTTTATGCTGAAAAACTTTTACATTTTTCAAATTTACTTGCTTTCCCACGAGGGCAGAGTTAAACCCAAGATTAGTTTCTAATGTAAGGAAATCCAGCTTTCTAAAAAAGGGCACTCTGGATGGGAACAAAAATAAAAATTACCTCAGTCATAAACCCGATAATGGAATGAACGTACATCGTCTCGAACAAGGGATGTGGTCATCCAACCAGCTATAACACAACATCTTAAGTGAAAGTGATTTTGCCGATGTCTCACAAGTAGGAATTGTTTGGCAGTGGATATATATATATATATATATATATATATATATATATATATATATATATATATATATATCGCATGTTATTATAACAAGCATTATTGGTTACATATGCGCATACATGTTTCACTGGAATCTCAATCCAAAGAGACCACCTTATCAAACCGAAAAAGAGCTATATATATATATATATATATATATATATATATATATATATATATATATATATATATATATATATATATATATATAGCTCTTTGGATTGAGACCAATAATGTTTGTATAATAACATATATATATATATATATATATATATATATATATATATATATATTTGTTTACTGTTTTTTGGGAAATAATTCCAAATTCCAACAAAGTACTTGATTACAAAGAAAAACCTTTTTTCAATATCAGAACTTAATATTTATTTACTTAAAATTGTACAGGAGGTCAGAAAAACATTGGTACCGTCGGTTTCAAGGCGTACATAAGGGGGGCCAGTTAATGGTAAATTGTAAATAATGTTAGGTACTCGTCAGCCATGTTGTTTCTCAACAACATGGCTGAAAAAAACATACTATATATATATAATATTCATAAAACAGTACTCTACGGACATGCCTTTTTTGAAGGGCTACCCGCCTTCAGTGTAGCCTAACTTTTTCAAGGATTCGAACTCCGAACTTTATGTATAGCAGTCCGGCGTTTAATCCGTTACGCCACGAAGATATATACAATTTTGCTGTATATTTTTATTGTATATATATTTACGTAGATTTGTTGTCGACAGTACTCGTTTCTAAATTTAAAGAAAATAGAACTAAAATTAGTGGACGACACAGGAAATGGTACCATTTCTGGTGTCGTCCACTAATTTTAGTTCTATTTTCTTTAAATTTAGAAACGAGTATTGTCGATTATCAATGATGCTTTTCATTCTGTGAGAAGATTATTTATATACGCATATTTCATTGAATAAATATCTATATGAACTTCTGCATGTCAGTAAAGTCAGGAAACAGGAACTCGGAAAATAATTCCAAAGTCTAAAAATCCTAGGAAAGAAACTATTCGAGTAGAAGGCTTTCTTACATTTAAGGATTTAAACAGTGAAGGGGTGAGATTTTGCTGCTTGTCGTATTTGTCGGGGGTATTTACGTCGAGAGGCTACAAGGGCTTGTAGTTTGTCAGAGTAGCTACCATTAAAATACTGGTATGAGAGGCAGAGGGATGCGACATTTCGTCGATGAGACAGCGGTTGAAGTCTAGCTGATATTAGGTTGACGATTCTCTTTTGAACCTTTTTTAAGAGAAACAGAGAACCCACCTTTTTGCAGCAGCAGCCTTTACAATGCACTCAATGTATCTATTCCAACTCATGTTCCCCGTGAACGTAAAGCCTGGTACTTTCAAGTAATTTCTCATTAGCCATTGCTATTAGTGATTGAGCAAGTTTCTTGTAGTTATTGGAGAAAAGAGTCTTTGAATGTAACCATCCATTTTTGTCCCCATTCCACTATAGACTGGAGATCTTCCTCTAGTGTTTCTACCATTGTCTTAGATATGTGTTCATTCATTTTCCCTATATTTCTGTTTAAGAACGTGGTGTCGTCAGCAAATATACCCATCTCCAAGACAATTTTATCAGGGAGGTCATTTATGAATATCAAGAATTATAAAGGTCCAAGGATCGACCCTTGAGGTACACCCACATTTATATAATATTGTTTTGACATGCGACCATCGAGGAAAACCTGGATTCTTTTCTTATTTAAGAAGAATTTAAATATGTGAAGTAATCGTCCAGTAATACCAGAGGATTTGATTTTCACGAGAAGACCATCATGCCATACCCTGTCAAAGGCCGTAGATATAGCTAGGATTACTATCCTTGCTTCCACTGTTTTATACAGTGCATGATATATACATTCAGAGATTACAGTTAGGATATTTTCAGTTGAACGGGCGTGTTGGTTGGGCAGAAGTTTAGCAACTGTGAAGTGGTGGACTACAGCTTGATTAATTACGGACTCAAATATTTAGTGCGAAAAATGGGAGGAGACTAATGGGGCGATAATTTAATGGGTCAATTCTTTCGCCAGGATTCTTGTGAACAGGTAACACAAAAGCTGTTTTCCAGCAATCAGAAAAGCATGATTCGTTAAGGTATTTGTTGAAAAGTTTGGAGAGAACAGGAGCAACCTCAGCTGAGCATTTTTTTAATAGTAAGGCAGGGATGATATCAGGTCTACATGCTTTTGAGGTGTCTAGTTTTTTATGATATCATGTACTTCAGAAGTTGTCTGTCCGCAAAATAAAAACTGGGAGGGAGTGGTTTGCTGGGCCCAATGTAGAGTTTGAGACAAACCGACGGGCAAGCAGATTAGCCTTCTTGGTTGCAGTTCAAACAACCTCATGATTGTTGGATAGCGGGGAAATTGTTGATTGCTCATGATTTAATGGTATAGATTTTCCAGAGGTCACGAGTTTCTAATTTCTGCGTTTCAATGCATTTTCCAGTGGTTTCTGTATATATTCTCTTGGCTGTGTCTGTTTCTTTCTTACAATTTCTTTTTGCTTCTATATACTTTTGTCTGTTTGTTCTAGATTTATGTCGGATAGGTCGGCGGTATGCATGCTGCCTTTGAGCAATGGCAACTGCACAAGTAGAAGCAAGCAACTCAGGAGAGTGGGGTTTTTTTGAAAGCATACATGCTAGATCAATCGCTGCTTTGAACCATTCAGTAGTCTCATTTACGCACTGTTCAACAGGAAGAGAAAAGATAGTTCCCTATGGAGCATCTCTTGTGTGATCCCTGGTGGCATTCCAGCCAGCCTTATTCCAACCAAACATAATATACACAAAATAATACTAAATTCGTTTTAATAGACACAAAATTCTTGTTTACATATACACGCAAACAGATAAGAAAATGAATTTTTAACTACATAAAACATGTTTGAACCTTACATAGTCATATGGGTCAAGGAAGAAAAAAGAAGGAATTTTAGTAGGAGTTAGTATTCTCAACGATGCTGGATTAAGCAGATCTGAGAAAAGAAAAGATAATAAAATATCAAGTGCCACACGTAAAGAAATTGGAATCTTAGGAAGATATCTATTATTCTAGTAATTATGGAAGGAATCTAACGCATGAAAAAGAATTTCACAAACACAAATATACCCGGTGAACCAAATGCAAGATAGATAAAAAAAATTGCACTTAGGAGACGGTTAGAATTCTAAAAAGATCTCTCGGTTGAAATGTACGAGATAGTAGACAGATGTCTGACATCCGGTAGGATTCCCTATACCCAGCTAGAATAAATTATAAAAAAAATTATAAAAGATTTATCCATAGCTGAATGATTCGTTGCTTTAGAAACTGCGCAAATTATTGGGACAACCCTACCTGTAAAATCTACTCCGATCTAAATGGGTGGCCCAACGGATCATGTTTTTTTTTTCTAGACGGAGAAAGTGTACAGATCATTCGGACCAAACCCAATATGAAAATGTCTGATTAATATACAGGGTGGAACGATAAAATTGTCTCCCTAGAAAAGACGACATTATTACATTTCCGTTTCATAAAAATCGGTTTTCTTGTATTGTTGCAGACAATCTACTAGTTGACCAGTTGTGTACAATTCCCAAGAGCGATAAAAGCCTTCTATCATGTCTGAAAGTGACATAATGTTCAACGAGCGAGATCGGAGATGAGCCGCTGTACAACTCATGCTCTCTACCGATAAAAGTTATGACAACAGGACCATTGCCAGCACCCTTAAAATGCAAATCCGGGCGGTTCAACACTTGAGGGCACAGCTCAACACATGACAACAGGACTATAGCCAGCATTCTCAAAATGCAAACTGGACGACTCAACGATGTTTCCGACCACGGTTATGGTCTTTGGTGAGGTTTTAAGCACACTCCACATCATGCCACCTTACATCTTCGAAGTAGGTTTGAAAGTCAACACAAAAGTATACCTGGATGTGCGGAAAAGTGTGGTGCTCCTCTGGTGCAATCAGCTAACGATTGACAAACACTGGTGTGGCAGCAGGACTCGCCGCCGACCCTCAAATCCCCCCCCCCCAAAAAAAAAACAGAAGGACTGATAAGACTGTTTAGCCTTATCTCACTGGTCTCCCTCCTCCCACGACCTGAATCTGCTGGACTACTTAGTTTGGGCATAAGTCCAGAACATCACCAACATGACATCCCACAACACCAAATCAGCCTGACCACCGCGATCCGCCCAGTATTCGCCGACCTCCCGCCGGCGCTTGTAGAAAAGCCATGCCCCCAGTTCAGAAACACTATCGAGGCGATGATTGAGGCTGAATGCAGCTACATTGAATAGATGTCAGCTGTACTTGATAATCATGTTACCCGAAGTTGTTTTTTTTTTCAAGAAAAGTTTTAAAATAAAACTGTAGTGTTGTTTTCTGGGGTGGGTGGGGGCAATTTCATCTTTCTAAGCTATAAATGTTTATTGGAAGAAAGTCTATTTAAACGCGCGTGAACAGGTGTGTGTGTCTTTGTGACCAGCTATTTTTAGTATAAATTGCTAAGTGTCGATTTTAATGTCTATTTGCGTAGGTCTGAGTGTATGCACGCGTGTGTGTGTGTGTGTGTGTGTGTGTGTGTGTGTGTCGCTATTAAAAAGACTTGGAAACATTTGGAAATTTATTCAGGTTTCGAAATGCTGTTTACTTTAAGTGCTGGCACAAAAGTCAAATGTCGGTTTAAAATTTTTAAGTGTTTGTTATTGGACGAGAAAAAAAAACGATGAAACATTTAGGAAGCTTCGCCCTTTCTTATTGTCTGTTCTATTTTTGTCGAATACCTATACAAATATATGCTAATTACATCATAAAGTTTCACTTGTTCCACGAGTTTAAAACGTTACGAAAGACACTAAAATACTTAGTGTTGAGGACGCACTCCTATTGCCTAGAATAATGAACTAATCCACGACGTCACTTCCGTTTATAACGTCACTTCCGAGTAACGAGGACCGGTTTACCGAGTCAGTCAGAGACAGACACGCGAAGAGTATAGTTGCCACCCACTCGTGCAGCAGCTGAGCAAAGATATCACTCAATTAACTGTGTTCATGTATTTTCGTTAATACATATTTATTTAATTGTTACAGTGTTATTCCTTGTGAATTATTAAAATACTAACACGATGAAATTTCACTTGCTGCACGAGTTTTAAATGTTACGAAAGACAAAACTATGCATAGAATTATTTCCATCAAATTGGCATCAAATTTTCGCGGCAATAAAAATCTACCCAAGATGTCCTCACGATTATTTTGAACTTGGCTTCCTCTATTTTTTTTTTCTTTCTTGAAATAACAAAATTCACTCAAAAGCCCAACCCCTATTTCATTATGTCCGACTGCTATTAAGAGATCTCTTGGCCTTTTTTGCGGTTCAAACAAATCGGAACACAATGACTGGTCTATTTTTAGAGATAGTTAGGGGAGCTTTACGTATAGTTGTTTAAAATTTATTTTTAAGTATTTATTTCAACAAATCCATAGCTGAATATTTCATGTTTTATTAGAGGGACGATTTTACCGATAAAATGTTACCATCTCTAAACAGATGACTCGACGGGTCACGTTATTATTATTTTTGTTGTTGTTGTTGTTGTTGTTGTTGTTGTTTTTTAGACAGAGAAAATGTACAGATTATTAATTATGCTCCACTCCCATGAGGAGATTGCACGACTTTTTTTTTCGGTTCTTTAGGGAGATGTCGAGGTCTTCCTACTAGCACCTGGTATTCCTAAATGGTCACCCATCTGGTACTGACCAGGCTCAACGATGCTTAACTTCGTTGTTCTAAAGCTAGCCGGTGTTTACATGTGATTATGCCGTATATATAAGTATTTGCTGCACACGAGTAGCAGGTGAGAATAATAAAAAGAAGAAAAAAGAACAGGAGATAGAAAGAATAGGAAGCACCAAAAAATATAGAAAGAAAAAAAGAGATAATAATGAAACTACAAAAAAAGATGAATAGAATGACAGAAACGAAAAAGAAAAGAGAACCAAAGAATGAAAGATAAAAACCATAGTAAAAAAAGGAAAAAATTAAATATAAAAATTAAATATAAAAAATTAAATATAAAAAATGATATATAAAAAATGAAATATAATAAATGAAATATAAAAAATAAAATATAAAAAATAAAATATAATACATTAAATATAATAAATGAAATATAAAAAATGAAATATAATAAATGAAATATAAAAAATGAAATATAAAAAATGAAATATAATAAATGAAATATAATAAATGAAATATAAAAAATGAAATATAAAAAATGAAATATAATAAATGAAATATAAAAAATGAAATATAATAAATGAAATATAATAAATGAAATATAAAAAATGAAATATAAAAAATGAAATATAAAAAATGAAATATAAAAAATGAAATATAATAAATGAAATATAATAAATGAAATATAAAAAATTAAATATAAAAATGAAATATAAAAAATGAAATATAACAAATGAAATATAAAAAATGAAATATAAAAAATTAAATATAACAAATGAAATATAAAAAATGAAATATAATAAATGAAATATAATAATTGACATATAAAAAATGAAATAGAAAAAATGAAATATAACAAATGAAATATAAAAAATGAAATATAAAAAATGAAATATAATAAATGAAATATAATAAATGACATATAAAAAATGAACTATAAAAAATGAAATATAACAAATGAAATATAATAAATTAAATATAAAAAATGAAATATAAAAAATGAAATATAAAAAATGAAATATAAAAAATGAAATATAAAAAATAAACTATAATAAATGAAATATAAAAAATGAAATATAAAAATAAAATATAATAAATAAAATATAATAAATGAAATATAAAAAATGAAATATAATAAATGAAATATAATAAATGAAATATAAAAAATGAAATATAAACAATGAAATATAAACAATGAAATATGAAAAATGAAATATAAAAATAAAATATAATAAATGAAATATAATAAATGAAATATAAAAAATGAAATATAAAAAATGAAATATAAAAAATGAAATATAATAAATGAAATATAAAAAATGAAATATAAAAAATGAAATATACAAAATGAAATATAAACAATGAAATATAAAAAATGAAATATAAAAATAAAATATAATAAATGAAATATAAAACATTAAATATAAAAATGAAATATAGAAACTTAAATATAATAAATGAAATATAATAAATGAAATATAAAAAATGAAATATAAAAAATGAAATAAAAAAATGAAATATAAAAAATAGAATATAAAAAATGAAATATAAAAAATGAAATATAAAAAATGAAATATAAAAAATGAAATATAATAAATTAAATATAATAAATGAAATATAATAAATGAAATATAAAAAATGAAATATAAAAAATGAAATATAAAAAATGAAATATAAAAAATGAAATATAATAAATGAAATATAAAAAATGAAATATAAAAAAATGAAATATAAAAAATGAAATATAAAAAATGAAATATAAAAAATGAAATATAAAAAATGAAATATAATAAATGAAATATAAAAAATGAAATATAAAAAATGAAATATAAAAAATGAAATATAATAAATTAAATATAATAAATGAAATATAATAAATGAAATATAAAAAATGAAATATACAAAATGAAATATAAAAAATGAAATATAAAAAATGAAATATAATAAATGAAATATAAAAAATTAAATATAATAAATGAAATATAAAAAATGAAATATAATAAATGAAATATAAAAAATGAAATCTAAAAAATAGAATAAAATAGATGAAAGATAAAAAATTAAATATAAAAAATTAAATATAATAAATTAAATATAATAAATGAAATATAATAAATGAAATATAATAAATTAAATATAAAAAATGAACTATAAAAAACGAAATATAAAAAATGAAATATAATAAATGAAATATAAAAAATGAAATATAAAAAATTAAATATAATAAATAAAATATAAAAAATGAAATATAATAAATGAAATATAATAAATGAAATATAATAAATGAAATATAAAAAATGAAATATAAAAAATAGAATAAAATAGATGAAATATAAAAAATGAAATATAAAAAATGAAATATAATAAATGAAATATAAAAAATGAAATCTAAAAAATAGAATAAAATAGATGAAATATAAAAAATGAAATATAAAAAATTAAATATAATAAATGAAATATAAATAATGAAATATAATAAATGAAATATAAAAAATGAAATCTAAAAAATAGAATAAAATAGATGAAATATAAAAAATGAAATATAAAAAATGAAATATAAAAAATTAAATATAATAAATTAAATATAATAAATGAAATATAATAAATGAAATAAAATAAATTAAATATAAAAAATGAACTATAAAAAACGAAATATAAAAAATAAAATATAATAAATGAAATATAAAAAATGAAATATAAAAAATGAAATATAATAAATGAAATATAATAAATCAAATATAATAAATGAAATATAAAAAATGAAATATAAAAAATGAAATATAAAAAATGAAATATAATAAATTAAATATAAAAAATGAAATATAATAAATGAAATATAATAAATGAAATATAAAAAATGAAATATAAAAAATGAAATATAAAAAATGAAATCTAAAAAATAGAATAAAATAGATGAAATATAAAAAATGAAATATAAAAAATGAAATATAATAAATGAAATATAATAAATGAAATATAATAAATGAAATATAATAACTGAAATATAAAAAATGAAATATAAAAAATGAAATATAAAAAATGAAATATAATAAATGAAATATAATAAATGAAATATAATAAATGAAATATAATAAATGAAATATAAAAAATTAAATATAAAAAATTAAATATAATAAATTAAATATAATAAATGAAATATAATAAATGAAATATAAAAAATGAAATATAAAAAATGAAATATAAAAAATTAAATATAATAAATTTAATATAATAAATGAAATATAATAAATGAAATATAAAAAATGAAATATAATAAATGAAATATAAAAAATGAAATATAATAAATGAAATATAATAAATGAAATATAATAAATGAAATATAATAAATGAAATATAAAAAATGAAATATAAAAAATGAAATATAATAAATTAAATATAATAAATGAAATATAATAAATGAAATATAAAAAATGAAATATAAAAAATGAAATATAAAAAATTAAATATAATAAATGAAATATAATAAATGAAATATAAAAAATGAAATATAATAAATGAAATATAATAAATGAAATATAATAAATGAAATATAAAAAATTAAATATAATAAATGAAATAAAAAAATTAAATATAAAAAATGAAATATAATAAATGAAATATAAAAAATGAAATATAAAAAATGAAATATAAAAAATGAAATATAATAAATGAAATATAATAAATGAAATATAATAAATGAAATATAAAAAATGAAATATAAAAAATGAAATATAAAAAATGAAATATAATAAATGAAATATAATAAATTAAATATAATAAATGAAATATAAAAAATGAAATATAATAAATGAAATATAAAAAACGAAATATAAAAAATTAAATATAATAAATGAAATATAATAAATGAAATATAAAAAATGAAATATAATAAATGAAATATAATAAATGAAATATAAAAAATGAAATATAATAAATGAAATATAATAAATGAAATATAATAAATGAAATATAAAAAATGAAATATAAAAAATGAAATATAAAAAATGAAATATAAAAAATGAAATATAAAAAATGAAATATTAAAAATGAAATATAATAAATGAAATATAAAAAATGAAATATAATAAATAAAATATAATAAATTAAATATAATCAATGAAATATAATAAATGAAATATAAAAAATGAAATATAAAAAATGAAATATAAAAAATTAAATATAATAAATGAAATATAATAAATGAAATATAAAAAATGAAATATAATAAATGAAATATAATAAATGAAATATAATAAATGAAATATAAAAAATTAAATATAATAAATGAAATAAAAAAATTAAATATAAAAAATGAAATATAATAAATGAAATATAAAAAATGAAATATAAAAAATGAAATATAAAAAATGAAATATAATAAATGAAATATAATAAATGAAATATAATAAATGAAATATAAAAAATGAAATATAAAAAATGAAATATAAAAAATGAAATATAATAAATGAAATATAATAAATGAAATATAATAAATGAAATATAAAAAATGAAATATAATAAATGAAATATAAAAAACGAAATATAAAAAATTAAATATAATAAATGAAATATAATAAATGAAATATAAAAAATGAAATATAATAAATGAAATATAATAAATGAAATATAAAAAATGAAATATAATAAATGAAATATAATAAATGAAATATAATAAATGAAATATAAAAAATGAAATATAAAAAATGAAATATAAAAAATGAAATATAAAAAATGAAATATAAAAAATGAAATATTAAAAATGAAATATAATAAATGAAATATAAAAAATGAAATATAATAAATAAAATATAATAAATTAAATATAATCAATGAAATATAATAAATGAAATATAAAAAATGAAATATAAAAAATGAAATATAAAAAATGAAATATAATAAATGAAATATAATAAATGAAATATAATAAATGAAATATAAAAAATGAAATATAAAAAATGAAATATAAAAAATTAAATATAATAAATGAAATATAAAAAATGAAATATAAAAAATGAAATATAAAAAATGAAATATAATAAATGAAATAGAAAAAATGAAATATAATAAATGAAATATAATAAATGAAATATAATAAATGAAATATAAAAAATGAAATATAATAAATGAAATATAAAAATTGAAATATAATAAATGAAATATAATAAATGAAATATAAAAAATGAAATATAAAAAATTAAATATAATAAATGAAATATAAATAATGAAATATAATAAATGAAATATAAAAAATGAAATCTAAAAAATAGAATAAAATAGATGAAATATAAAAAATGAAATATAAAAAATGAAATATAAAAAATTAAATATAATAAATTAAATATAATAAATGAAATATAATAAATGAAATATAATAAATGAAATATAATAAATGAAATATAAAAAATGAAATATAAAAAATGAAATATAATAAATTAAATATAAAAAATGAAATATAATAAATGAAATATAATAAATGAAATATAATAAATGAAATATAAAAAATGAAATATAAAAAATGAAATATAAAAAATGAAATATAAAAAATGAAATATAATAAATGAAATATAATAAATGAAATATAATAAATGAAATATAATAAATGAAATATAAAAAATGAAATATAATAAATGAAATGTAAAACATGAAATATAAAAAATGAAATATAATAAATGAAATATAATAAATGAAATATAATAAATGAAATATAATAAATTAAATATAAAAAATTAAATATAATAAATGAAATATAATAAATGAAATATAATAAATGAAATATAAAAAATGAAATATAATAAATGAAATATAATAAATGAAATATAATAAATGAAATATAAAAAATTAAATATAAAAATTAAATATAAAAAACGAAATATAAAAAATGAAATATAAAAAATGAAATATAATAAATGAAATATAAAAAAATGAAATATAATAAATGAAATATAATAAATGAAATATAATAAATGAAATATAATAAATGAAATATAATAAATGAAATATAATAAATGAAATATAAAAAATTAAATATAAAAAATGAAATATAAAAAATGAAATATAATAAATGAAATATAATAAATGAAATATAATAAATGAAATATAATAAATGAAATATAAAAAATTAAATATAAAAAATTAAATATAATAAATTAAATATAATAAATGAAATATAATAAATGAAATATAAAAAATGAAATATAATAAATGAAATATAATAAATGCAATATAATAAATGAAATATAATAAATGAAATATAAAAAATGAAATATAAAAAATGAAATATAAAAAATGAAATATAATAAATGAAATATAAAAAATTAAATATAATAAATGAAATATAATAAATGAAATATAATAAATGAAATATAAAAAATGAAATATAAAAAATGAAATATAAAAAATGAAATATAATAAATGAAATATAATAAATGAAATATAAAAAATGAAATATAATAAATGAAATATAATAAATGAAATATAATAAATGAAATATAAAAAATGAAATATAAAAAATGAAATATAAAAAATGAAATATAATAAATGAAATATAATAAATGAAATATAAAAAATTAAATATAATAAATTAAATATAAAAAATTAAATATAATAAATAAAATATAAAAAATTAAATATAATAAATGAAATATAATAAATGAAATATAATAAATGAAATATAAAAAATGAAATATAATAAATGAAATATAAAAAATGAAATATAAAAAATGAAATATAAAAAATGAAATATAAAAAATGAAATATAATAAATGAAATATAAAAAATGAAATATAAAAAATGAAATATAAAAAATGAAATATAATAAATTAAATATAATAAATGAAATATAAAAAATGAAATATAAAAAATGAAATATAAAAAATGAAATATAAAAAATGAAATATAAAAAATGAAATATAATAAATGAAATATAATAAATGAAATATAATAAATGAAATATAAAAAATGAAATATAAAAAATGAAATATAAAAAATGAAATATAATAAATGAAATATAATAAATTAAATATAATAAATGAAATATAATAAATTAAATATAATAAATTAAATATAAAAAATGAAATATAAAAAATGAAATATAAAAAATTAAATATAATAAATGAAATATAAAAAATGATATATAAAAAATTAAATATAAAAAATGAAATATAAAAAATGAAATATAATAAATTAAATATAATAAATGAAATATAAAAAATGAAATATAAAAAATGAAATATAAAAAATTAAATATAAAAAATGAAATATAAAAAATTAAATATAAAAAATGAAATATAATAAATTAAATATAATAAATGAAATATAATAAATGAAATATAATAAATGAAATATAAAAAATGAAATATAATAAATTAAATATAAAAAATGAAATATAAAAAATGAAATATAATAAATGAAATATAAAAAATGAAATATAATAAATGAAATATAATAAATGAAATATAAAAAATGAAATATAAAAAATGAAATATAAAAAATGAAATATAATAAATGAAATATAATAAATGAAATATAAAAAATGAAATATAAAAAATTAAATATAATAAATGAAATATAATAAATGAAATATAAAAAATGAAATATAATAAATGAAATATAATAAATGAAATATAATAAATGAAATATAAAAAATGAAATATAAAAAATGAAATATAAAAAATGAAATATAATAAATTAAATATAATAAATTAAATATAATAAATGAAATATAATAAATGAAATATAATAAATGAAATAAAAAAAATGAAATATAATAAATTAAAAATAAATGAAATATAATAAATGAAATATAATAAATGAAATATAAAAAATTAAATATAAAAAATGAAATATAAAAAATGAAATATAATAAATTAAATATAATAAATGAAATATAAAAAATGAAATATAAAAAATTAAATATAAAAAACGAAATATAATAAATGAAATATAATAAATTAAATATAATAAATGAAATATAAAAAATGAAATATAATAAATTAAATATAAAAAATGAAATATAAAAAATGAAATATAATAAATTAAATATAATAAATGAAATATAATAAATGAAATATAAACAATGAAATATAAAAAACGAAATATAAAAAATGAAATATAAAAAATGAAATATAATAAATGAAATATTATAAATGAAATATAAAAAATTAAATATAATAAATGAAATATAATAAATGAAATATAAACAATGAAATATAAAAAACGAAATATAAAAAACGAAATATAATAAATGAAATATAATAAATGAAATATAATAAATGAAATATAATAAATGAAATATAAAAAATGAAATATAAAAAATGAAATATAAAAAATTAAATATAATAAATGAAATATAAAAAATAAAATATAAAAAATGAAATATAAAAAATGAAATATAAAAAATTAAATATAATAAATGAAATATAAAAAATGAAATATAAAAAATGAAATATAAAAAATTAAATATAATAAATGAAATATAAAAAATGAAATATAAAAAATGAAATATAAAAAACGAAATATAAAAAATGAAATATAATAAATGAAATATAAAAAATTAAATATAAAAAATGAAATATAAAAAATGAAATATAAAAAATTAAATATAATAAATGAAATATAAAAGATGAAATATAAAAAATGAAATATAAAAAATGAAATATAAAAAAGTAAATATAATAAATGAAATATAAAAAATGAAATATAATAAATGAAATATAATAAATGAAATATAAACAATGAAATATAAAAAATGAAATATAAAAAATGAAATATAATAAATGAAATATTAAAAATGAAATATAAAAAATGAAATATAATAAATGAAATATAATAAATGAAATATAATAAATGAAATATAAACAATGAAATATAAAAAATGAAATATAAAAAATGAAATATAATAAATGAAATATTAAAAATGAAATATAATAAATGAAATATAATAAATGAAATATAAACAATGAAATATAAAAAAGTAAATATAATAAATGAAATATAAAAAATTAAATATAAACAATGAAATATAATAAATGAAATATAAAAAATAAAATATAAAAATGAAATATAAAAAATGAAATATAAAAAATGAAATATAATTAATGGAATATAAAAAATTAAATATAATAAATGAAATATAAA